>NC_090402.1:48208979-48334550 GCF_036365525.1 Heterodontus francisci
TTCCCTGCTGTTTCTCACTCTCTCGCTTTTCTCATCCTTCCCCACATCCATCTACTTCAGTTTCTTGTTCAGCCAGGAGAGCAGTACTATGCAGTGGGGTTCACAGCTTCTTCCTGACTGGGTGATGTGCTGTCTGGGGGCTGTGGACTGCTCCTGCTGATGGGATTCTATTTATTTATGCCCCCCACCCCCACCCCTACCCCTCCAGCCTCCACCCAGGTCCTTATTTTCAAGGCTCCACTGCAGCACTCAGTCTGCTGCCCTATGTCTGACATGTCAAAATAATCCAGGTATTGAGATGAGAGTTTAATCGTTATCATTCGGAATTGCTACCTGAAATGTTGCACTGGTACTGCTTCTACTAATAAAAATGTGGTCAGTGTTTGGAAGACATACATGGAGATTGATTAACAACATTCAGACCTCGTTAATGTAGATTAATTGCTGCACATGCTGTGACTCGAAGTAATGTGGAACTCTGCCTCTATCACCCACACTGCTTATCATGTCCAGTGTGGATTTGCTGATACAGTCTATTTCCCCGGCACCGTCACAGGAAAGAGCTTGTATTTATCCCAAAGCTTGTAAGAGCAATGACTATTGTTATGGAGGTGAACGAGGCAGCCATTTTGTACACAGGAGGTGAACGAGGCAGCCATTTTGTACACAGGAGGTGAACGAGGCAGCCATTTTGCACACAGCACAGTCCCACAAATAGCGATAACTTGTTAACCTGGGTGTTCTTTTTGATGGTGGAGAAAGGAATGTTGGACAGGATATTGAAAGAATTCCCAGCTCCTCTTCCAATAATGCCATGGGATCTATAAAGGGCAATTTTTCAACAGGGTTGAATATTCGTACAATGGACACATTGGAGTTTCCACTATGTTCTCCTCAAGATGGAGGTTTCCAGCCTGGTGTTTGGAGTCCGAAAACTACCCTTTTAATATCCACCTAAACGGGAAGACAGAACCTCAGTTTAACTCAGGAAGGCAGCACCACTGACAGTGCAGCACTCCCTCAGTACTGTACTGGAGCTGGAGTGTCAGCCCAGCTAACATGGTCAAGTCTCTGGAGTGGGTCTTGAACTTCTAACAGTCTGATTCTTGGGCAAGAGAGGCATGTACTGAGTCAAACTGATACGCATCCTGTGTTCAAGAGAAGCCACTGATTACTGGACAGGGGGTAATCGATGGGAGTCACTTGATAATTGCAGTTAAAAGTGGCCCTTGGTAAGGCAGCTTTTCAACCAATTTTCGTAAACTATATCGACTGCACTTAAACTGATAATTTTGTGCCATTCTTGGTTGAGATGGTCTCCTGCAGGTGGGATGGGATCAGCCTGTGTAGCAGGAAGTTTTCCTTTTTCATATTTATTTTTGTTGCTTCCATTTAATTTAATCAGCAACAGCTTGCACTTGTATAAAGTACCTTTAACTTAGAACAAACATCGCATAGTGCGTCACAGAGACGCAAGGAGAAAATGAACACCACACCAAAGAAGCAGATACCAGGAGGGCTGACAGAAAGCTGTGTTTTCAGGAGGGTCTTAAAATGTGGCGAGAGGTTTAGGGTGAATTTTTCAGAACATGGGACCTAGTGGAGCAATTAGGGGGGGAGGGGCAGTGACGTGCGCAGTTAGCTAGTGTAAGAGAACTGGAGAGTTTGAATGGGTCGGGGTTGTGGCTCTGGAGGAGATGGTGAGGGGTTTAAATACACAAGATGAGCATTTTAAATTTGATTGGGGACTTGGAGCCATTGTCGGTCAGCAAGCATAGGGCTGGTGGGTGAAAAAGACTTGGTGTGGGTTAGGACATGGGCAGCAGAGATTTAAATGAGCTGAATCTGGTGGAGAGTGCGGGATATGAGGCTGACCAGGAGAGTATTGGGATAGGCTGGTCTGGAGGTGACAATGGCATGGATCAGAATCTCAGCAGCAGATGGACTGATGCAGGAGCAGAGATGAGCAATGCTACAGAGGTGGGAGTAGATGGATAAAGGGTTAGAAACTTCACTCGACAGTTGTACATGTTTAACATTCCACTTCACACCAACACTAAAGCTGTATGGTGTTAAAATCTGAAGTTAAATTTCAGTCTGGTATTGGGCCACTGACTCGGGATTGACGTATTCACTGTGACCACAGGGTTAAGTTGGTTCAAATGATCCACCAAAACACACCCTTAGCGCAGGCAGACTCCCTCCGCCTGCTCCCTACCACATCCCATCCTCCAACCCATCTTACATTTGCAGAAATTATTTTTGTCACTGTTTAGCCCTGCGGCACTCTGCTGGTGGGTTGTAAACAGACCTCACCTCATCTACATGTATCTAATCAATCCATTGTATCTTTTGTTTTGAACCATTCAGATCAAATTGATTGAGAATGAGTTAATGCAGCTGACACACATCGAGTTAGACAGAAGAGAGTATGACACGGAGAATCTTCAGGTAGGGCTGAAATCACACTTGCACACCCACAGTCCCAGCCCTGTGACAGCATCACTGGGAAACCATTCAAAGCAGCGCTGTTTGTGGATGAACCTGAATCTTGTGTGTAGCAGCTAGAGAGCTGTGATATTCTGCAATCATTTTAGTGAATGAATATAAACTGCAGGATGTACAAGCTTGAAAGGAGATTAAAACCCGTAGTGATTTGGTGCTCTCAGGACTGTTACCAGTATGTCTCAGTCGATCAGTTTTCACCACGTCTCCCATCACTCACTCATCCTCACGTCTTCTCGACGCTAACTCTCTGTCCCCTCCCCACCTCCCTCTCTGTGCCATTTACCCCTCTCTCCCTCTTCCCCACCCTGCCACCCACTTCCCCTACCCCCTTGCCCCTCTCTCTGTTCCTCTCTCCACCACTGCCCCTTCCCCCTCCCTCTCCCTCTCTCTCCTCCCCCTTGCCCCTTCCTCTACTCATGTTTCAAATCCTTCTCAGCACCACAGTAATGAGAACGCCATTCTGTGTTTTTTTTTTTAAACCAGCCTTCATTCCTGGCTCTTCCTCTCAGCTCAGTCTGGGCTTTTCCTGTTTTTTTTTCCAGTTCATGAACTCTTGCTGTTGGTGTCTGATGCGCGAATTTGTTTTTCCACCCCTGTGGGACTCACCTTAACTGCTCACGATCTGCACCGTTCTTGGACTTTGCTGTCTGCCTCCGATCTCCGACTCACGCACTCTCCCCTTTCACTCCCCTTTTCCCTTGCAACTCCTCTGGTTTTGACAGATGTCTGAACCCACCCCCCGCACTCCATGTTTCCAGGAGTCTCTCCTCAGAGCTGTCCCTCCTTCTCGGGTAGTTTTCCTTGTGGCTTTTCCTTTGGGTGCCGAATGCCATTGCTGACGTGACGTGATTCCCTCAAACACGTCTTGTTCTGTTGCGCAAATCCTCACTCTGACCTCCAGCTCACCACCACCCTCTCGAGGGCAATCGGGGATGGCCAATAAATGCTGGCCTGGCCAGCGATGCCCACATCCCTGAATGAATAAAAAAAAAAATCTCTTCACTTCCTCTTGGCTTCTTTGTCACATTTCAGGGAACGCTGATGGAGGACCGGCAGGCGCTGAGTGACCTCCTGCAGCAGCTGCTGAAAGAGAAGAAACATCGAGAGAAGGAACTGCGGGACCTGCTGGTACGCTGAGTGGGTGTGAGTGTGCATGTGGAGTGACGCACCGGATAAGCTTTGCACAGGTGGATTGGGGCACACTGCCTGTAGTATTGCCACTGGGCACATTGGTATCACTACACTTATTGTGAGTTGCTCTTATTTCAACACTGCCCATCAGTCGTAACTGGCCTATAATTACCAGCACTTCACCTGGTGTCAGGCAGTCCCAGTTGGGAAAGGCAGGCTCCCTAGGATTCATTTACGAGGAAAGATAATGTAAACTAGGTTTTTAATCCTTGGATTAACAAAGGTTAAGGGGTGATGTGATTTGCGGTTTTTAGGATTTTGAAAGGCATTGATAAGGTGGATAGAGCAAAACTTTTTCTGCCAGTGGGGGAGTCTAGGACATGGGGCGTAGAATCATAGAGTAGTTACAGCACAGGAGGAGGCCATTCAGCCTGTTGTGTCTGTGCTGGATCTCTGAGGAGCAATTCACCTAGTACCACATGACTTTATATCAGAGCCAGGTCATTCAGGAGAGAAGTTAGAAAACATTTCTTCACTTGAAGGGTTGTAGAAGTGTAGAACTCTTATCCCATAAAGAGCAGTTTATGCTTGCTTAATTAATCATTTTAAATCAGAGATCGGTAGATTTCTGTAAGAGTATTCAGGAATATGGAACCAAGGTGGGTGGATGGAGTTAGAATACAGCTCAGCCATGATCTCATTGAGTGACAAACAGACACGAGGCTGAATGGCCTCCTCCTGTTTGCACATTCCTTCCTATAATTATCTTTGGCCTCCTTGTCTTGAGAGACAATGGGTAAGCGCCTGGAGGTGGTCAGTGGTTTGTGAAGCAGCCCCTGGAGTGGCTATAAAGGCCAATTCTAGTGTGACATACTCTTCCACAGGCACTGCAGATAAAATTGGTTGTCGGGGCTGTTACACAGTTGGCTCTGTCCTTACACATCTGTCTCTTTTCCTGCCAACTGCTAAGTCTCTTTGACTCGCCTCTGTTTAGCCCCGCCTTTATGGCTGTCCGCCAGCTCTGGCGGTCACTGGCAACTGACTCCCACGACTTGTGATCAATGTCGCAGGACTTCATGTTGCGTTTGCAGACGTTTTTAAAGCGGAGATGTGGATGGCCGGTGGGTCTGATACCAGTGACGAGCTCGCTGTACAATGTGTCCTTGGGGATCTTGCCATCTTCCATGCAGCTCATATGGCCAAGCCATCTGAAGCGCCGCTGGCTCAGTAGGGCATATATGCTGGGAGTCTTGGCCGCCGCGAGGACTTCTGCATTGGCGATACGGTCCTGCCACCTGATGCCAAGGATTCACCGGAGACAGTGAAGATGGAATGCGTTGAGATGTCGCTCTTGGCTGACGTACATTATCCAGGCCTCGCTGCCGTAGAGCAAGTTACTGAAGACACAGGCTTGAAACACTTGGACTTTTGTGTTCCGTGTCCATGTGCCATTTTCCTACACCCTGTTGGCCAGTCTGGACATAACAGCAGGCGCCTTTCACATGCGCTTGTTGATTTTTGCATCGAGAGACAGATTATTGGTGATAGTTGAGCCTAGGTAGGTGAATTCTTGAACCACTTCCAGAGCATGGTCGCCAATATTGATGGATGGATCATTTTTGACGTCCTGTTCCATGATGATCGTTTTCTTGAGGCTGATGGTTAGGCCAAATTCGTTGCAGGCAGCCGCAATCCTGTCGATGAGTCTCTGCAGACACTTTTCTGTGTGGGATGTTAATGCAGCATCGTCAGCAAAGAGGAGTTCCCTGATGAGGACTTTCCGTACTTTGGTCTTCACTCTAAGACGGACAAGTTGATCAATCTGCCATCTGATCTTGTGTGGAGGAAAATTCCTTCTTCTGAAGAGTTAAACGCATGTGAGAGCAGCAGGGAGAAGAAGATCCCAAACAGTGTAGGTGCGAGAACACAGCCCTGTTTCACACCACTCAGGATAGGAAAGGGGTCTGAAGAGGCACCACTATGCTGAATTGTGCCTTTCATATTGTCATGGAATGAGATGATGATACTTAGTAGCTTTGGTGGACATCCGATCTTTGCTAGTAGTCTGAAGAGATCATGTCTGCTGACGAGGTCAAAGGCTTTGGTGAGATCTATGAAAGCAACGTCGAGGGGCATCTGTTGTTCGCAGCATTTCTCCTGTAGCTGGCGAAGGGAGAGCAGCACGTCAATGGTGGATCTCTCTGCTCGAAAGCCACACTGTGTCTCAGGGTAGACACGCTCAGCCAGCTTCTGGAGTCTGTTTAAAATGATTCGAGCAAAGGCTTTCCCCACTATGCTGAGCAGGGAGATTCCACGGTAGTTGGTGCAGTCACCGCAGTCACCCTTGTTCTTATAGAGGGTGATGATATTGGCATCGCGCATGTCCTGTGGTACTGCTCCCTCGTCCCAGCACAGGCAAAGCAGTTCATGGATTGCTGAGAGTATAGCAGGCTTGGCACTCTTGATTATTTCAGGGGTAATGTCGTCCTTTCCAGGGGCTTTTCCACTGGCTAGAGAATCAATGGCATTACTGAGTTCCGATTTTGTTGGCTGTTCATCCAGCTCATCCATGACTGGCAGAGACTGGGCTGCACTGAGGGTGGTCTCAGTGACACCATTTTCCCTGGAGTACAGTTCTAGGTATTGCTCCACCCAGCAGTCCATTTGCTTGTGTTGGCCAGTGATTGCGTCCCCTGATTTAGACTTGAGAGTGGGTGGGGGGTGGGGGGGGGGCGCGATCTTCCTGATGGTTGGCCCAAAAGCTCTCTTAATGCCGTCAGACATTCCTCTGATGTTTCCGGTGTTGGGGGCCAGCTGAATACGACTGTATAGGTGTTGCCAGTAGTCGTTTGCGCAGCGCCTGGCTGTTCTTTGCGCAGTGCTTCTGGCGGCTTTAAGTGCTAAGGATGTCAACTCACTGGGGGCTTTCTTGTATTTCAGCAGTGCAGTGCGTTTAGCGGCTATGACAGGTTCCAGCTCTTCTGAGTTAGAGTGAAACCAGTCTGCATTCTGCTTCTCACGTTTGCCAAAGGTGGTCATTGCTGAGTCATAGATGGCGCCTCTGATGTGGGCCCACTTCGTCTCTGCATCCCCTGTAGGAGTGTTTTGAAGTGCTTTTTCAAGTGAATTAAGAAACTTTTGAGACAGCTAATTGGGTAATTATACCCAAATAAAAAAGCTGCAAATCTGAAATAAAAACAGAAAATGCTGGAAACATTCAGCAGGTCTGGCAACATCTGTGGAGAGAAAAACAGAGTTGATGTTTCAGGTTGATGACCCTTCATCAGACCTGAAAGGTTAGTTAGAGATGAACAGGTTTTAAGCAAAACCAGGAGCCAGGAAAAAGCGGACAAGAGCAAAAGGGAAGGTCTGTGTTAGGATGGAAGGCAGGAAGGATTAAATGACAAACGGGATGATGGTACAAGGCTACAGATGTTAGTAATGGGACCATAAAGAAACATAAGATGGGTCTAGAGGAGATGTAAATGTCCAAGAGAAAATGGGTGAAAAGTAATTATACTGTTGGATGTTTTTGATGCAAATATGAAACTTTCACACATCTTTGAAACTGCATAAGGTAGAAAATGCAGCCATAACACAAGGCAACCCGCCCACCCAGCCCACCCCATCGATAGTCAATCCACCCCCCATCTCAGGCCGCAAAGCATGAGTTATGAAGTGATGAATGTCTGTTAAAGTTGTGTGGTTAAAGAAATCCATGGCATTTGTTTTTATTCATTCTTGGGATGTGAGCGTCACTGGTCAGGCTGGCATTTATTGCCCATCCCTAATTGCCCTTGAGGAGCCTTCTTGAACCACTGCAGTCCATGTGGGGTAGGTACACCCACAGTGCTGTTCGGGAGGCAGTTCCAGGATGTTGACCCAGCAACAGTGAAAGAACAGCGATATAGTTCCAAGTCAGGATGGTGTGTGGGCGCAAAATGTACTCTGGGTGGGAGACTTCAATTTCCATCACCAAGAGTGACTCGGTAGCACCACTACTGACCGAGCTGGCCGAGTACGAAAGGACATAGCTGCTAGACTGAGTCTGTGGCAGGTTGTGGGGGAACCAACAAGAGGGAAAAACATACTTGACCCCGTCCTTACCAATCTGCCTGTCGCAGATACTTCTGTCCATGACAGTATTGGTAGGAGTGACCACGGCACAGTCCTTGTGAAGATGAAGTCCCGCCTTCACATTAAGGATACCGTCCATCGTGTTGTGTGGCACGATCACCGTGCTAAATGGGATTAGATTTCGAACAGATCTAGCAATGCAAAACTGGGCGTCCATGAGGCGCTGAGGGCCATCAGCAGCAGTCAAATTGTACTCAACCACAATCTGTAACCTCATGACCCGGCATATCCCCCACTCTACCATTACCATCAAGCCAGGAGACCAACCCTGGTTCAATGAAGAGTGTAGGAGGGCATGCCAGGAGCAGCACCAGGCATACCTCAAAATGAGGTGTCAACCTGGTGAAGCTACAGCCCAGGACTACTTGCGTGCCAAACTGCATAAGCAGCATGCAATAGACAGAGCTAAGCGATCCCATAACCAACGGATCAGATCTAAGCTCTGCAGTCCTGCCACATCCAGTCGTGAATGGTGGACAATAGAACAACTAACTGGAGGAGGTGGCTCCACAAATATCCCCATCCTCAATGGGGGAGCTCAGCACATCAGAGCGAAAGATAAGGGTAAAGCATTTGCAACAATCTTCAGCCAGAAGTGCCAAGTTGATCCATCTCAGCCTCCTCCTGAAGTCCCCAGCATCACAGATGCCAGACCTCAGCCAATTCAGTTCACTCCACATGATATCAAGGAACGACTGAAGGCACTGGATACTGCAAAGACTATGGGCCCTGACAATATTCCGGCAATAGTACTGAAGACCTGTGCTCCAGAACTTGCCACACCCCTAGCCAGGCTGTTCCAGTATAGCTACAACACTGGCATCTACCCGGCAATGTGGAAAATTGCCCAGGTATGTCCCATACACAAAAAGCAGGACAAGTCCAACCCGGCCAATTACCGCCCCATCGGCCTACTCTCAATCATCAGTAAAGTGATGGAAGGTGTCATCAACAGTGCCATCAAGCAGCACTTGCTTAGCAATAACCTGCTCAGTGATGCTCAATTTGGGTTCCGCCAGGGCCACTCAGCTCTTGACCTCATTACAGCCTTGGTTCAAATATGGACAGAAGAGCTGAACTCAAGAGGTGAGAGTGACTGCCCTTGACATCAGGGCAGCATTTGACCGAGTATGGCATCAAGGAGCCCTAGCAAAACTGGAGTCAGTGGGAATCAGGGAATACTCTTTGCTGGTTGGAGTCATACCTAGCGCAAAGGAAGATGGTTGTGGTTGTTGGAGGTCAATCACCTGAGCTCCAGGACATCACTGCAGGAGTTCCTTAGGGTAACGTCCTAGGCCCAACCATCTTCAGCTGCTTCATCAATGGCCTTCCTTCAATCATAAGGTCAGAAGTGGGGATGTTCGTTGATGATTGCACCATGTTCAGCACCATTCATAACTCCTCAAGTGCAGTCCGTGTAGAAATGCAGCAAGACCTGGTCAATATCCAGGCTTGGGCTGATAAGTGTCAAGTAACATTTGCGCCACACAAGTGCCACGCAATGACCATCTCCAACAAGAGAGAATATAACCATCTGCCCTTGACAATGGCATTGCTATCGCTGAATCCCCCACTATCAACATCCTAGGGGCTACCATTGACCAGAAACTGAACTGGAGTAGCCATATAAATACCGTGGCTACAAGAGCAGGTCAGAGGCTAGGAATCCTGCAGCGAGTAACTCACCTCCTGACTTCCCAAAGCCTGACCACCATCTACAAGGCACAAGTCAGGGGCGTAATGGAATACTCTCCACTTGCCTGGATGGGTGCAGCTCCAACAGCACTCAGGAAGCTCGACACCATCCAGGACAAAGCAGCCCGCTTGTTTGGCACACCATCCACAAAAATTCACTCCCTCCGCCACCGACGCACAGTGGCAGCAGTGTGTGCATCTACAAGATGCACTGCAGCAACTCACCAAGGCTCCTTCGACAGCACCTTCCAAACCTGCGACCTCTACCACCTCGAAGGACAAGAGCAGCAGATGCATGGGAACACCACCACCTGCAAGTTCCCGTCCAAGTCACACACCATCCTGACTTGGAACTATATCGCTGTTCCTTCACTGTCGCTGGGTCAAAATCCTGGAACTCCCTTCCTAACAGCACTGTGGGTGTACCTACCTCACATGGACTGCAGCGGTTCAAGAAGGCAGCTCACCACCACCTCCTCAAAGACAATTAGGGATGGGCAATACATGCTGGCCAGGCCAGTGATGCCCACATCCCATGAATGAATAAAAACAAACTTGGAGGGGACCTTACAGGTGGTGGTGTTCCCATGCATTTGCTGCCCATGTCCTTCTAAGTGGTGGAGGTCGTGGGTTTGGAAGGTGCTGTCAAAGGAGGCGTGGCGAGTTTCTTTTGAAAGTGGTTATTCCAAGCCCATCCTGTTAGTGCTAACTTTACAGGGATTGTGGAGCAAATGAACTAACCTCGAACTGTTTATGGGAGAGGGGCTGACCTCCACCCTCCATCTTAATAATGCACTACTCGCTCATGGCCTGCTGCGCAAACCTTTCCTCCACAGATCTGGACTATGTATGTTACTGTAGTTTTAGGTTTTTAGAGATACAGCACTGAAACAGGCCCTTCGGCCCACCGAGTCTGTGCCGACCATCAACCACCCATTTATACTAATCCTACACTAATTCCATATTCCTACCACATCCCCATCTGTCCCTATATTTCCCCTACCACCTACCTATACTGGGGGCAATTGCTAATGGCCAATTTACCTATCAACCTGCAAGTCTTTGGCATGTGGGAGGAAACCGGAGCACCCGGAGGAAACCCACGCAGACACAGGGAGAACTTGCAAACTCCACACAGGCAGCACCCAGAATTGAACCCGGGTTGCTGGAGCTGTGAGGCTGCGGTGCTAACCACTGCGCCACTGTGCCGCCCACTAATTCAGTGCGATTATGTGAGGAGGCAGCGTCTCCAGTTTTAAGTAAATGACATCATTCTTATTAATACCTGCACATATGTCATTCTATGCCCATCCCATCACAATCGTGTCATGAGAGAAAGGAGTTGCACTTAACGCCAAAACCACACATTAATTTTAAATAGGGAAGCCAAGGGATGCTGGAGTGTGATTGATTGGATTCTCTTCCTGGGAGGAAGAATCCAATGCAGTACTTATAGTGGAAAGGGCTACGTGTTTGCTACTAGGGTTGGAGCAAATTGAGATCGACGAAGGTGGTTGTTGCATGGTTGGTTATGAGGCAGATTCTTGACGCAAAGGGTGGTAGAGGTTTGGAACTCTCTCCCACAAACAGCAGTTGAAGCTAGAACAGTTGTTAATTTTAAATCTGAGATAGATTTTTGTTAAGCAAAGATATTAAGGGATATGGGCCAAAGGCAGGTATATGGAGTTAGACTGCAGATCAGCCATGATCTCATTGAATGGCAGGACAGGCTCGAAAGGCTGAATGGCCTACTCCTGTTCCTATCTTCCTACGTTCCTAGATTCTGATGGCGGTTTGAGATGTTTCTGTTCAGTATTTTTATTTGTTCATGGGATGTGGGCATCGCTGGCTAGGACAGCATTTATTACCCATCCCTAATTGCCCCTGAGAAGGTGGTGGTGAGCTGCCTTCTTGAACCGCTGTAGTCCATATGGGGTAGGTACACCCACAGTGCTGTTAGGAAGGGAGTTCCAGGATTTTGACCTGGCGCAGTGGTTAGCACTGCAGCCTCACAGCTCCAGTGACCTGGGTTCAGTTCTGGGTACTGCCTGTGTGGAGTTTGCAAGTTATCCCTGTGACCGGGTGATATAGTTCCAAGTCAGAATGGTGTGTGGCTTGGAGGAGAACTTGCAGGTGGTGGTGTTCCCATGCATCTGCTGCCCTTGTCCTTCTAGATGGTAGAGGTCGCGGGTTTGGAAGGTGCTGTCTCAGGAGCCTTCGTGCGTATGGAGCGGATTCTGCTGGGGATTTGAGATGTTTTTGATATGAAGTAGGTATTGAGTTGGGTTTTGTCTCTCAGGCAGAAATGGAGACGAAACATGCGACCAATCGGGAGAATTACTGGTTGATTCAATATCAGCGTCTGATGGATCAGAAGCCCCTGTCTCTCCGAGCACGGGTAAGTTGTTGCACCTCAGTTTCTTTCTCTAACATATGCAGTTCTGAATAAATAATGTCCTCAGCTGTCCAGTGGCCTGAACAGTTATTTTACTTTATTAATCCTTCCTGTTCCATCTGTGACTGAATCATAACTTTGTCCCTTTTCATGTTCCAAAAAACAGTCTGGATCGTGATGTAAGAATTTGACAGGACAAAAGACAGTTCAACCCATCTCCTTGTATCTTGTATTCAGGCGCTATAATCTAGTAACCTCCCTTTGCCTCCTGGTCAGCATATGTACCCAGTATTTCAGTAATCCTTGTTGACTCGTGAACATGTATATTTTTCTTTCTAATATTCTTGGTGCCCATATCTGCACTGCAGGGTCATGATGCAGTTAGGTCAGTACCGAGTCGAGTGGAATCTGACTCCGTGTCAAAGGTAGTTTGCTGCCGGGAGCAGATTTTGAGCCATGGGTGCCCTCTGGGTACATAATAGGAGGTGCATTAAAATATTGATTTCAGACAGCACAAGATGGCACGTTGAGTTAGATGTTGTTACCTTTCACCTCATGACTTTGACATCCTCCTCCAATGCCTCTCCACTGTCATCCAGCTGGGTGGGACTGCTCTCACCTTTCATTCTTATCTATCTAATCGTAGCCAGAGAATCACCTGCAATGGCTTCTCTTCCGCACTGTTACCTCTGGTGTCCCCCAAGGATCTATCCTTGTCCCCCTCCTATTTCGTACTGTCCCTCGGTGATATCATCCGAAAGCACAGGTCAGTTTTCACATGTGTGCTGACGACACTCAGCTCTACCTCACCACTGCTTCTCTCAACTCTTCCACTGTTGCTAAATTATCGAATTGCTTATCTGCCAACCAGTACTGGATGAGCAGAAATTTCCTCCAATTAAATATTGGGAAGACTGAAGCCATTGTTTTTAGTCCCCACTCCAAACTCCAGTGCCTAGCTACCGACTCCATCCCTCTCCCTGGCACAGCCTGAGATTAAGACATTCTGTTCACAACCTTGGTGTCACATTTGACCCCTAAATGAGCTTCCGACCTCATGTTCGCACCATCACTATGATCGCCCATTTCTACCTCCGTAATATTGCAGGACTTTGCCCCGTCATAGGGTCACAGGAAATAGGAGCAGGAGTGGGCCATTCGGCCCTTCAAGCCTGGTGCGCCATTCAAATAGATCATGGTTGATCATCTACCTCTACGCCATTTTTCCCCACTAACCCCATATCCCTTGATGTCATTAGTATTCAGAAATGTATCAATTTCTAGCTTGAACATGCTCAATGATTGAGCTTCCACAGCCCTCTGGGGTAGAGAATTCCACAGATTCACCACCCACTGAGTGAAGAAATTCCTCCTCATCTCAGTCTTAAATGGCCTTCCCCTTATTCTGAGACTTTGTTCCCTTTTAGACTCACCAGCCAGGGAAACATCCTACCTATATCTATCCTGTCATGCCCTGTAAGAATTTTGTAAGTTTCAATGCGATCACCTCTCATTCTTCGAAACTCTAGAGAATACAGGCCCAGTTTCTGCAATCTCACCTCATAAGACAGTCTCGCCATCCCAGGGATTTGTCCGGTGAATCTCCATTGCACTCCCTCTATGGCAAGTATAACTTTCCTTAGATAAGGAGACCAAAACTGTACACAATACGCCAGGTGCGGTCTCACCAAGACCTTTATACAATTGAAGTAATACATCTTTACTGTACTCAAATCCCTTACAGTGAAGGCCAACATACCATTTGCCTTCTTAATTGCTTGCTGCACCTGCATACTAGCTTTTAGTGACTCATGAACAAGGACATCCAGGTCTCTTTGTATATCAACCCTTCCCAACCTCTCAACATTTAAGAAAGGCTGCATTTGCTGACAACACAACCAACCACTAGGTGGCGCAGTACTTGCACATGCGCAAATGCAGCCTCATGCACTGAATTACCACTGACTGAGACATTTTTGGTAGCTGCCAGTAATAAAGATGGCGCTGTTCAATTTATCACAAAATCAAAGGAAACTCAAATCCCCAGTGGCTGCGAACACCACCTCCAACCTACCCCCAACAGTACCTCCTGCCATCATGCTTCTCTTCGCCACTGCCTCCTGTGCCCGTCTGCTTGCCGCTTGCTCCCCGCCTCACCACTTCTCCCCCCTCGGCCGCTCGCTCCCCACTTCACCCCCGCGCCCTGCACCTGTCAGCCACTCGCTCCGGGCCTCACTGCTTCCTCCCGTCTACTCTGCCTCTGCTCCACGCTCCCTCCTCCTTCTGTTGCCCGCTTCCTCCCGCTCCCAATCTCCACTCCCCTGCCTATCTTGTCCCTCTCTCTCTTCCCCACCTCCCCCATGAGAGGAAGAGAGGCGGCGATCGTGGAAGGGAGCAGAAGCAGGAGGGAGCGGGGAGCAGAGAGAAGGAAGCGGCGAGACCCAGAGAGAGTTGACGACAGGTGGTGGGGGCGGAGGGGGTGGTGAAGTGGGGAGTGAGCAGCCGAGGTGGGAGTGAGTGGCGAGGTGGGAGTGAGTGGCCGACAGGTGGGGGGTTGAAGTGGGGAGCATGCGGCCAAGGTGGAGAGAAGTGGCAAGGCGGGAAGCGAGTGGTGAGTAGACGTTGCAGTATGTGATGGCGTTATTGCATGCATGCGCAACTTAGTCCTGACAAGCCGGGTGCTGACGTAGGCTGTGCATGTGCCGCACCATACTGACAGCAAGAGTCTGTTCTGCCCATGTGCAAAGCAGGGAGCGTTCTGATGACTACACTAGGCTGCATTGTCAAGAGTCACTTTGTTTAAGAAATACTTTGCCTTTCTGTTTTTCCTACCAAAGTGGATCACTTCACACTTATTCACATTATATTCCATCTGCCATGTTCTCGTCCATTCACTTAGCCTGTCTCAGCTCATCTGCTGCTGAAACCCTCATTCATACCTTCGTTACCTCTAGACTTGACTGTTCTAACACAGTCCTGGCTGGTCTCCCACATTCTTATCTCATAAACTTGAGATCATCCAAAACTCTGCTGCTCACATTTTAACTCACACCAGTCCCGTTCCCCTATCGCCCCTGTGCTCGCTGAACTACACTGGTTCCCGGTCAAGCAACGTCTTGATTTTAAAATTCTTATCTTTTTTTTTTTAAACCCCTTCATGGCCTCACCCCTCCCTATCTCTCTAATCTCCTCCAGCCCCACAACTCTCCAAGATATCTGCACTCCTCTAATTCTGGCCTCTTACACATCCCTGATTTTAATCGCTCCACCATTGGTGGCCACGCCTTCAGTTGCCTTCACCCCAAGCTCTGGAATATCCTCCCCATATCTCTCTGCCTCTCCACCTCATTTCTTCCTTTAAGACTCTCCTTAAAACCTACCTCTTTGAGCAAGCTTTTGGTCATCTGACCTACTATCTCCTTGTGTGGCTCAGTGTCATATTTTGTTTTATAATGCTCCTGTAAAGCAACTTGGGACCTTTTATTACATTAAAGGTGCTATATAAATATAAGCTGATGTTATTAAACTCCAATTTGGGCTGATGGGATGTAGGCCTTATGAGTCCGCTGACTGTAGATTAGATTAGATTAGAGATACAGCACTGAAACAGGCCCTTCGGCCCACCGAGTCTGTGCCGAACATCAACCACCCATTTATACTAATCCTACATTCCTACCAGACATCCCCACCTGTCCCTATATTTCCCTACCACCTACCTACACTAGTGACAATTTATAATGGCCAATTTACCTATCAACCTGCAAGTCTTTTGGCTTGTGGGAGGAAACCGGAGCACCCGGAGAAAAACCCACGCAGACACAGGGAGAACTTGCAAACTCCACACAGGCAGTACCCGGAATCGAACCCGGGTCCCTGGAGCTGTGAGGCTGCGGTGCTAACCACTGCGCCACTGTGCCGCCGGGTGTTCTCGATGTAGCTTCTAGTGAAAGCAGATTCAGAGCAGAAAACTGTCCATATTCTAGCACAGATTGATACTACCCTGCTACTGTCTGCAGTGGGTTTCATTCAAAGCTGGCAATGTTGGGCCGAGACTTGGAGAGCAGGTAACCGCAAGTGACAAGTTCCATTTCCGGCAACTCTCAGAAATATCTCTCACCTTCATTTTGTGCCCATTTATTGTTCACTCACCACCAGCACCCACACTTTCCACCCCACCCCATACAGCATTGCAATCAAACCACTGATCTTGTGAACCTCTTTCATCCTGTGCAGGAGGACGGTGTGGAGAAGGCCCTGGTGGATCTGTTGGCTGAGCTTTCGGCAGATCACTACCTGCCCCTTTTCGCCCACCATCGAGTCACGCTGAAGATGCTGCGTTACATGACCGCAGAGGATCTCCAACAGGTATTAGGGAGCGTGCCTTTAAATGAAGGGACGTCACCTGTGGTTTGAGAGAAACTGGAAACAATTTGGGGGGTTCGGTGTGGGGGCAGGGGCTGCATTTCATATTTCAATACAGTGACTGATGTGGGACTAACCCCCCATTCAGTGTAATACAGTGAGTGATGTGGGACTGACCCTCCCCCATTCATTTCATTGGAGATTGATTTTGTGGAGATTTCCTGCAGTCCCAGTGAAGAGTTCAAGGCCAGTTCTCCATCTGAACCTGCTCCAGAATACTGATGTTGACCGAATACTCAAAAGTAGTTTCATTCTGTGTCTGAACTTGTTCAGCTGACAAGTGCCAATGGGCAGGGGGTAACTGGCTGTGGTTGTAATGTCTGGGTGTTATTTGTGATTTATCCGAGACCATTTCTAATCTGCGAGGCTGATTATTGAGTCTCTGGAGAATGTGTTTTAGTGGTCAGCTGGGTAACAACACTGGAACCCCTCAGAGGTTTGATAGCTGCAGCCTTTCCTCCCACCAGCCCTGCCAAGTGCTGGCTTTCCGCCAGCAATTCCCCAGATGTGACAGAGATCCTGTTAAAGGAGCTTCCTTCCAAACAAGGAATTTATGCTAAACCTTTATTGATCACTGGTTAGGCTTCAGCTGGAGTATTAAGTCCAATTCTGAACACCACACTTTAGGAAGGATAACAAGATCTTAGAGACTGTGCGTAGGAGATTTAATGGAATGATGGCAGGGATGAGGGAACTCGCTTATGTGGAGAAACTGGAGAATTCGGGGTTGTTGTCCTTGGAACAGAGAAGGTTAAGGATGATTTAATAGAAGTGTTCAAGATTATGGAAGGTTTTGATAGAGTAAATAAAGAGAAAATATTTTCGCTGGAAGGAGGTAACCAGAGGACAAAGATTTAGGATAATTGGCAGAAGAGATGGGGTTGGGGGAGGGCGGGAGACATTTTTTATGCATTGAGTTATGATCCGGAATGCACTGCCTGAGGGGGCGGTAGAAGCATATTCAATCATAACTTTCAAAAGGGCATTGGATAAATACTTGAAAGGGAATAATTTGCAGGGCTATCAGGAAAGAGCAGGGGAGTGGGACTAATTGGAACGCTCTTATGGATGGGCCGAATAGCCGCCTTTGCTGTATGATTCTAACAGCTTGCACGCATATAGCGCTCTTCACTCAGGGCAGTATCTTTGGCTGTGTGAATGAAAAGATATTTTACCCATGACATGATGTAATCTCAGCTGAGGGGGAGGTAGGTCACCTGTGGCCTGGCTAACTCCAAGATCACACCTGTATCCAGATGTTCAGGAAACTCTCATGGGCTGGCTGGGGTTATCCCACCCTCTCTAAAGAGGCAAAGTATCCCCTCAACACCTCTCCACAGCTGAGATTGCAAGCAGCAGGCGTGGGAGTGCTGTATATTTTACAGTTGGATGCAGAATACTGTTCTAGGATATGTGAGTGGAGTTCTGTCTGAACTTGATTGTTTAGCTTTTTGATGTCCCCCTCTGTCCACAGATTGGAGTCAAGGAGAGCAGACTACAACGCGCCATACTCCGATGTGTCCACGAGCGTCTGCCTGAGCAAGGTAATTGTACAGGGATGGTTGTTTCCCTCCCTGTGTCTCAGTTCAAGGACATACATTCACAAATGGTGTTAGCAAGGCTCTGTATGGAGCCTAAGTGAACATTTTGGAATCAAAGTGACTCCTGACAATGCAGCGGCCTGCCAACGTCATCAGAATGCTCCAAGCTGCACACATGCACAAACAGTCTTCTGTGCTCAGTGCGATGCTGCGCATTCGCAGCCTACACCTTGCCAGGACTAATTGGCACATGAGCAGGAAAACGTCATCAGCTACTCTCTCCCCCCCTTCTTCGCTTCCCCCAGCCGCCGCCACCCTGCCCTCCGGCCGCTCACTCCCCACTTACCCGCACTCCAGACACTAGCTCTAGGCTGCTTCCCTCCTCTCGACCACTCGCTCCTAGGTTGCCCCGTCACCCCTCACGGCCCAGCTTGCTTCTTCGGGCACTGCGGAATGATCGAACGTGGGAGCAAGTGGCCAAAAGGAGGGAAGCGGGACGACTGGGAGCTAGCGTCTGGAGGGATGGGGGAAGCAGAAACCGCATGGCTGGAGTGCGGGGTTGGGGGGTGGTGTGGGTGGTGAGCTGAGACAGAGAGAGATCCGCATCATCAGTTGCAGGCTGACCTGGAAGTCTCATTTTATCTCGAAAGATCCCCAGGAGACAGACGGTGCAGTCTCATCTCTCACTGATATTGTATCAGAAGCAGGCACATTATTATTCCTAGACTCTGGGAAACAGAGTGAGAGGGGAACAATATTCCAAATTTAACACTGTTGGCCCTGTTGAACTCGCTGCAATTTTTCAGCTCATGCCGTTTGCTATGACTCTCAGTGAGGGACAGTTTCAATGTGATGACATTAATCTGGGACTGTTTGATCGGCCAGAGAGCTGTGTGGGGTGGTGAGGGGAGTGGGGGGGAAGCAAGGAGCAGTATCAAACCAGAATTCTGTCTTTGTCAATAAAAATCAAAACAATTGAGCAGGAGACATCCAAGAAATGATACAAATGAAGCAATGGCAGGAGGGAGTGGGGGACTGTTGGGGATGGGATGGAGGCAGTGATGGCAACCTTTGAGGGGATATTTGGGTTGAAGTTGTTTTTGTGATAAATTGAGCAGCTCCATCTTTAATCCTGGCAACTGCCTAAACGTTGCAGACAGTGACGTTTCAGTGGTAGAGGCTGCATTTGCGTATGTGCTAGTACTGCACCACCTAGTAGTTGCATTGTCAGCAAATGCAGCCTTTAGGAATAGCTTACATCAGTCAGAAAGGGTAATTGTTTAGTTTGGGCAAATCCTAATAAGTAAGCGATCCCTTGGGATTATTTGAAGAGCAGCATCTCCCTGATGACCTGGCCAATCTTTATCCCACAGCCTACATCACTATAACAGCTTAATAGAGAATCACCACATTTCAGTTTGTGGGACCTTGCTTTGTGCAAATTTCCTACATTACAAAGAAAGAAAGGCATGAATTTATATAGCACCTTTCACAACCTCAGGGCATCCCAAAGCTTTATAGCTAATAAAGTACTTTTGAAGTGCTGTTACTGGTGTAATGTAGGAAATACTTTTTAAAAAAAAAAGAACTTCATTGGTTTTACAGCTTTGGGACATCCTGCGGTCATGACATATGCTCTATCAATGCAGGTCTTTTCCTCGGTTTTTTATTTTGCCGCTGTAAAGTGGCAGATGGCATTGGTTAAATGTGCGTACTGACTGACTACCTGTGGAATCCAGGCTAACCCAGAAGAAGAATAGAGCAGACATTAGACTGTTGTGGAGAAGTGGGGAGACAACTGAAATCTGTCTCATCCACAACTTAATGCCTGGGTGGCTCACAATGAGTCTCGTGGGGTGAGGGATGCGATAGAACTGGGTATTGCCATCAATAATAGAAGCTATTTCTCTAAATAACATGGAGGGGTCCAAGGCTGGATCCTTAGGGAATTCTGTGTCTCTGTTGGGGGCAGGAGACATGACTGGATATTGACTTATAAATTCCCAGCTCCCTGATGGCTTGCAAGGTAAAGCCCCCACCTACTTTGTTACTGAGACATACAAAACAGGCCACACTCTCTAGCAGTCTGGAAGCAGCAATTTTCCTCCTTTACCAACCCAGGAGCTACTTCTGCCTTCACTCCCAGCCTTTCTCATTTATTCCCCAATATTTTTTCTTTTTCTTTCTCTTGCTCGCTTCTTGCTGTCATTCTTTTTCTTTCTGTCTCTTTCCCCCTCTCTCTCTCACTAGCTTTCTGGGTAGGATTGGAGACAGAGTAAATGAAACACAGATCTATCCCTTGAGTATCCCATGGCCCTCCAGTATGAGGCGCAGGTATCAGATTTATGGCTATCTTATGAGGTGGAATACAAGCAGGGATGGGGACTGAACCAGGCAGGTGGCCGAGCACCAGCCCACCTCCACCAGGCAGGTTCGGGGGAACTGGCTGGTTTTGTGAAGTCAGCTCCCGACCAGACTGAGACGTTGGGTGGGTGGGGGTTGCCCTTCCTGGTTTACCTGCGTACTCATGTAATTTGACTCTTATTTTGTAGATCAGCGATTGGAACCTGTCCCAACCAAGGAAGCTGCTGCTGATCTGGGTGAGACACAGCCCAGTGCTCCTATGGAGGAGGATGCAGGACCCTCCAGTCTAGGTGTTCCCAACGCACCCGTCTCTGAGGAGGTCCTGGTTCAGTCGGAATGTGTTGTTTGTATGGAGCGAGAGGTAAGGACATGGCAGTAGTTGAAACACAGAACAGAAAAAAAACAGCCTGAATCTCAGTCAGCAGAATGTTGTCTTCAAGGTAGCTATTTACACGTTTCAGGTTATTGTACTGGGAGGTCTGTGTGTCAGCAGATTGCATTTATATAGCACTTTCAACATGGGAAAACAACCCAAGGAGTGTTACAGGGCAAAAACTGACACAGAGCCAAAGGAGAAGATACTAGGACAGGTAACCAAAAGCTTGTCAAAGAGGTAGGTTTTAAGGAGCCTCTTGAAGGAGGAGAGAGAGGTAGAGAGGTTTCTGGAGTAATTTTCAGAGCTTAGGTTCTAAGCAGCTTAAAGCATGGCCAAAAATGATGAAGCAAGGGCAGGGAGGGTTGCACGAGAAGGTCAGAGTTGGAGGGATGCAGTGAGCTCAGCAGGTTACAGGCTGGAGGAGTTTACAGAGATGGGGAGGGCGAGGCCACGAAGGTATTTTCCTGTGTCTTTCTTGCACCAGATCCCACTCACCCATCATCCTTGTGCTTGCTGCCCTACATTGGCTCCTGGTTTAGCATCGTCTCGATTTTAAAATTCTCATCCTTATTTTCAAATCCCTCCGCAGCCTCGCCCTTCCCTATCTCTGTAATCTCCTCCAGCCCCAGAACCCTCCAAGATAGCTGGGCTCCTCAAATTCTGGCCTCTTGAGCATCCCTGATTTTAATTGTTATACTATTGGTGGCCGTGCCTTTAGCTGCCTAGGCCCTAAGCTCTGGAATTTTCTCCCTGAACCCCTCCACCTCTCTTTTTCTCCTTTAAAATGATCCTTAAAACCTACCTCTTCCATCTGCCCTAATACCTCCATATGTGGCTTGGTGTCAAATTTTTGATTTGTTTGATATTGCTCCTGCAAAGTGCCTTGGGCCATTTTGCCACATTAAAGTTGCTATATAAATGCAAGTTATTGTTGAGATTTGAATTTAAAACTCAAGGCATTGGTGGACTGGGAGCCATTGTAGGTCCAAGATGTGATTCTGGTTGTCTGGTGTAAAGGAGGCAACCAGGAAAATGGCAGAACAGGCGGAGCTTTGCAATCACCCTGCTGTTAAATGGTATGAAACTTTCTGGACAACTCCCTCTTACATATTGGGGAGGTGTGACATCTGTGGGAGTCCCTTCGGGGTATAAGCTGGCAAGCCTGGCATTTGTTATCTATTCCTTGGGAAATTGGTGGTGAGCTGCCTTCTTAAACCGCTGCAGTCCATGTGGTGTAGGTATGCCCACAGTGCTGTTAGGAAGGGAGTTCTAGGATTTTGACCCAGTGACAATGAAGGAATGGCAATATAGTTCCAAGTAAAAATGGTGTGTGACTTGGAGGGGAATCTGGAGGTGGTGGTGTTCCCATGCATCTGCTGTCCTTGTCCATTGTAGAGATCACGGGTTTGGAAGGTGCTGCTGAAGCAGTGTATCCTGTAGGTGGTACACACTGCAGACATAGTGCTTTTGTAGAGGAGAAGGGGCCAATCATTTCCAGTGTAAAGGAGAAATTATTTAAAAGGAAGGTGAAGAAAGAGATGTCATGGTTGGTTGTAAAAGGTAGTCAGGTGGAAAAAGTGCTGACATCTCTCTTGTTTTTTTCCAGAGTCAGATGATCTTCCTGCCCTGTGGCCATGTTTGCTGCTGTCAGACGTGTGGAACAGAGTTGCATGCCTGCCCTCTCTGCCGGAAGGACATCGAACAAAAGATCCGCATGTATCGTACATCCTGAGTTGCAGCCTGACCCTGTTCTGTGTACGTGTGTCCCAGAATGCCCACTGTTACCAGAAACCAGCCTGCAGGTTTTGCCCTGTCCTCTTGGAGGCTCCTGGGAGTAAGAGGCCCTCCTGGGTTCCAAAAACAATCTGGGAGATTGGACTCCATTGCTAAGGGTACAATACCCCACCCCAGGGACACCCACAGGTTTCACAGCTTCCCAATACCCCACCCCAGGGACTTTGTCTTTTGGATAAAAGTCTGCCCTTTGAGGTGGATGTAAAAGATCCAGGGCACTGTTGGAAGAAGAGCAGGGAAATTCTCCCCGGTGCCCTGGCTAATAATTATCCCTCAACCAACATCACTAAATACAGATTATCTGGTCATTATCACATTTTTGTTTGTGGGATCTTGCTGTGTGTAAATTGGCTACTGCATTTCCTACATTACAAAAGTCCAAAAGTACTTCATTGTCTCTAAAGTGTTTTCAAACATCCTGAGATCATAATAGGCGTTATATTAATGCACATTCTTCCATCCATCCCTTCAGATTTCTATTCTTTTATTAGCTCCATACAATTCCATTTGAGCCAAGTGCACTGGTGCTTTTATTTGCTACAAACAAAGGTAGCAAACACCTTTTAAAATAAAACTAAAAACATCCATTGCCTCATCCATACTTGCAAGAACAGTAACTTCAAAATAGTCATAGGTTTCTTTGGCACAATCCTAAATCTCTGCTGCTGACTTCTATTAATCTGTTCCCCTCCCGATCGCTGTCCCTCAGTACTTTTCAAGCTATCACAGCCAATGTAATTGACTGCCATGTTACCTACATTAGTTAGAATAACGAGTGCATTTCAAAAGTACGTCATTGGCTGTAAGGCACTTTGGAACATACTGAGGTCACGAAAGGCACTAAAGAAAAGCAATAAAAAACGTAAGTGCTGGAAATACTCAGCAGGTGTATCAGCATCTGTGGAGAAACAGAGTTAATGTTTCAGGTCTGTGACCTTTCATCTGAACTGGCAAAGGTCAGAAGTATAACAGGTTTTAAGTGAGTGAAGGGGGAATGGGGGGATAAGAGAACAAAAGGGAAGGTGTGTGATAGGACAGAGGGCTGAAGAGATTAACTGACAAGGAGGATACATGGGGCAAAGGCAAAGAGAGTGTGCTAATGGTGTGGTGAAAGCCAAAGCAGTCCTACTCAGGCCCCCATCCCCCAACTCTTTTTCCGGTACATTGATGACTGTATCGGTGCCGTTTCCTGCTCTCTCCCTGAACTGGAAAACTTTGTCAACTTTTTTCCAATTTCCACCCTTCTCTCACCTTTACATGGTCCATACCCGACACTTCCCTTCCCTTCCTCGACTTGTCTGTCTCCATCTCTGGAGATAGGCTGTACGCTAATATTTATTATAAGCCCGCCATCCCCAACAGCTACCTCGAATACACTTCCTCACAGCCTGCTTCCTGTAAGGACTCCATTCCATTCTCCCAATTTCTCCATCTCTGACGCATCTGCTCTGATGATGCTACCTTCCACAACAGCGCTTCTGATATGTCTTCCTTTTTCCTCACCCGAGGGGCACCCCCCCCCCCCACAATTCCCACCCCCACCACTGTGGTTGACAAGGCCCTCAATCATGTCCAACCCATCTCCCACCCTTCCGCCCTCCCTCCCGGAACCGTGACAGGGTTCCCCTTGTCTTCACTTTCCATCCCACCAGTCTCCACATCTAAAGGATCATCCTCCACCATTTCCGCCACATCCAGTGTGATGCCACCACCAAACACATCTTCCCCTCTCCTCCCCTGTCAGCATTCCGAAGGGATCCTTCCCTCCATAACATCCTGGTTCACTCCTCCATCACCTCCAATACCTCGTCCCCTTCCCACAGAATCTTCCCATGCAATCGTAGGAAGTGTAATACCTGTCCTTTTACCCCCTCTCTCCTCACCATCCAAGGCCCCAAACACTCCTTTCAGGTGAAACAGCGATTTACTTGTACTTTTAATTTAGTATACTGTATTCGCTGCTCACAATGCAGTCTCCTCTACATTGGGGAGACCAAATGCAGATTGAATGACCGCTTTGCGGAACACCTCCGCGCAGTCTGAAAGCATGACACCAAGCTTCCAGTTGCTTGCCATTTCAACAACCCTACCTGCTCTCATGCCCACATTTCTGTCCTTGGCCTGCTGCAGTGTTCCAGTGACGAACAGCACCTCATTTTCCAATTAGGCACTGTACAGCCTTCCAGACTGAACATGGAGTTCAGTAATTTCAGAGCATGACTAGCCCTTCTTTATTATTGTTTTATCATTTTTTTTAACCATGTGCCTGCCTTAGACTGGGTTTTTCATGTTTGTGCTTTTGGCTAGAGCTGTTCATTCTTCTGTCATTAACACTCTTTCGGCACTAATGTTTTGTCTTTCACCACACCATTAGCACACTCTCTCTCTGCCTTTGCCCCATGACCTCCTTGTCAGTTAATCTCTCCGGCCCTCGTCCTATTACACACATTCTCTTTTGTTCTCTTCCCCCCACCACCCCCCACCCCCACTTCACTTGTTTAAAACCTATTACATTTCTAACTTTTGCCAGTTCTGATGAAAGATCAAAGACCTGAAACGTTAACTCTGCTTCGGTCTCCACAGATGCTGCCTGACCTGCTGAGTATTTCCAGGACTTCAGAAACATAGAAAATAGGAGCAGGAGTAAGCCAATCGGCCCTTTGGGCCTGCTCTGCCATTCAAAAAAGATCATGGCTGATCGTCTAATTCAGTACCCTGTTCTCACTTTCTCCCCATATCCCTTTGTCATTAAGAAATAAATCTATATCCTTCTTGACTATATTTAATGACTTGGCTTCCACTGCCTTCTGTAGTAGAGAATTCCACAGGTTCACCACTCCCTGAGTGAAGAAATTTCTCCTCATCTCGGTTCTAAATGGCATACCCCGTATCCTGAGACGGTGACCCCTGGTTCTGGACTCCCCAGCCATCAGGAACATCCTCCCTGCATCTAGCCTGTCTAGTACTGTTAGAATTTTATAGGTTTCTATGCGATCTCCTCTCATTCTTCTAAACTCTAGTGAATAAAGGCCTAGTCGACCCAATCTCTCCTCATACGTCAATCCTGCCATCCCAGGAATCAGCATAGTAAATTTTCTTTGACTCCCTCCATGGCAAGGACATCCTTCCTCAAATACGGAGACCAAAACTGCACACAGTACTCCAGATGTGGTCTCACAAAGGCCCTCTATAACTGCAGTAAGACATCCTTGCTTCTGTATTCAAATCCTCTTGCAATGACGGCCAGCATACCATTCGCCTTCCTAACTGCTTGCTGCACCTGAATGCTTGCTTTCAGCGACTGGTGTACAAGGACACCCAGGACTCGTTGCACCTTCCCCTTTCCCAATCTATCACCATTCAGATAATCTGCTTTTCTGTTTTTACAACCAAAGTGGATAACCTCACATTTATCCACATTATACTGCATCTGCCATGCATTTGGCCACTCACCCAACTTGTCCAAATCACATTGGAGCCTCTTTGCATCCTCCTCACAGCTCACATTCCCCCCGCCCCCCCTCCCCACCCCAGCTTTGTTTTTATTTGATTTCCAGCATCCGCAGTATTTTGCTTTTACTATAGAACTGCAAGTTGAGAGACACACAGGTCAGAGAACCAGAGAAAAGCTACGGCACTGAAGGAGGCCATTCAGCCCATCATGTCTGCACCAACCAAAAAAAAAGCCGCCCAATCTAATCCCACCTTCCAGCACCTGATCCGTAGCCTTGCAGGTTACAGCACTTCCGGTGCTTGTCCAGGTACCTTTTAAATGAGTTGAGGTTTTCTGCCTCCACCACTGATCCGAGCAGCGAATTCCAGACACTCACATTTTCCTGATGTCCCCTCTAATCCTTCTACCAATCACCTTAAATCTGTGCCCTCTGGTAATTGACCTCTCCACCAGGGGAAATAGGTCCTTCCTGTCTGCTCTTATCTAGGCCCCGCATAATTTTGTACACCTCTATTAAGTCACCCCTCAGCCTCCTCTGTTCTAAGGAAAACAACTCTAGTCTATCCAATCTTTCCTCATTGCTGCAATTTTCAAGCCCTGGCAACATTCTTGTAAATCTTCTCTGAACTCTCGCCAAAGCAATTATGTCCTTCCTGTATTGCGGTGACCAGAACTATATGCAGTACTCCAGCTGTGGCCTAACCAGCGTTTTAAACAGTTCCAGCATTGCATCCCTGCTTTTGTATTCTATACCTCGGCACATAAAGGAAAGCAATCCATATGCCTTCTTCACCACTCTATCTACCTGTCCTGCCACCTTCAGGGTCCTATGGACATGCACTCCAAGGTCTCTCACTTCCTCTACCCCTCTCAATGTCCTCCCATTTATTTTGCACTCCCTTGCTTTTTTTGCCCTCCCCAAATGCATTACATCACACTTCTCTGGATTGAATTCCATTTGCCATTTTTCCGCCCACTCAACCAAACCATTGATATTGTTCTAGAATCTACAGTTCTCCTCTTCACTATCAACTACACAGCCAATTTTTGTGTCATCAGCTAATTTCCCAATCATGCCTCCCACATTTAAGTCCAAATCATTAATATACCATAAACAGCAAGGGACCAAACATTGAACCCTATCAAGTTAGTAAGATATGCCTTCCCTTAACAAATCCATGCTGACTACCCCTGATTAATCCGTGCCTTTCTAAGTGGCAGTCTCTCAGAATTGATTCTAATAATTTACCCACAAACGAGGTCAGACTGACCGGCCTATAATTATTTGGCCTATCCCTCGCACCCTTTTTAAACAATGGTATAACGTTCGCAGACCTCCGATTCTCTGGCACCTCACCCGTATCCAGTGAGGATTTGAAGATGATCGTCAGCGCATCCACTATTTCCTCCCTGGCTTCCTTTAATAACCTGGGATGCAATCCATCCGGCCCTGACAATTTATCCACTTTCAAGGATGTCAGACTCTCCAGTACTTCCTCTCTCATTATGTTTATCGTATCTAATATTTCCCACTCCTCTTTTACCACAATATTAGCATCATCCCTCTCCTTTGTGAAGACAGAGACAAAAAACTCATTAAGAACCCTGCCCACATCTTCTGCATCCACGCAGTAATCCTGAACCCCCTGTTTGAGGACTGGAATGGCATTTGCCATTGTCCAGTCCTCTGGGATTAGCTCCTAGCCCAGTAAGTTCTGGAAGATAACAGCAAGCACATTTTTTTTATTCATTCATTGGATATGGGCGTCGCTGGCCAGGCCAGCATTTATTGCCCATCCTTAACTGCTCTTGAGAAGGTGGTGGTGAGCTGCCTTCCTGAACTGCTGCAGTCCATGTGGGGTAGGTACACCCACATGCTGTTAGTAAGGGATTTCCAGGATTTTGACCCGACAACAGTGAAGGAACAGCGATATAGTTCCAAGTCAGGATGGTGTGTGACTTGGAGGGGAACTTGCAGGTGGTGGTGTTCCCATGCATTTGCTGCCCTTGCCCTTCTAGTTGGTAGAGGTTGCGGGTTTGGAAGGTGCTGTCTAAGCAGCCTGGGTGCGTTGCTGCAGCGCATCTTGTAGATGGTACACATTGCTGCCACTGTGCGTTGGTGGTGAAGGGAGTGAATGTTTGTAGATGGGGTGCCAATCAAGCGGGCTGCTTTGTCCTGGATGGTGTCGAGCTTCTTGAGTGTTGTTGGAGCTGCACCCCTCCAGGCAAGTGGAGAGTATGCCATCACACTCCTGACTTGTGCCTTGTAGATGGTGGACAGGCTTTGGGGATTCAGGAGGTGAGTTACTTGCGCAGGATTCCTAGCCTCTGACCTGCTCTTGTAGCCACGGTATTTAAATGGCTACTCCAGTTCAGTTTCTGGTCAATGGTAGCCCCTAGGATGTTGATAGTGGGGGATTCAGCGATGGTAATGCCATTGAATGTCAAGGGGAGATGGTTATATTCTCTCTTGTTGGAGATGGTCATTGCCTGGCACTTGTGTGGCGCAAATGTTACTTGCCACTTATCAGCCCAAGCCTGGATATTGTCCAGGTCTTGCTGCATTTCTAAACGGACTACTTCAGTATCTGAGGAGTCACAAATGGTGCTGAACATTGTGCAATCATCAGCGAACATCCCCACTTATGACCTTATGATTTAAGGAAGGTCATTGATGAAGCAGCTGAAGATGTTTGGGACTAGGACACTATCCTGAGGAACTGCAGTGATGTCCTGGAGCTCAGATGATTGACCTCCAACAACCACAACCACCTTCCTTTGCGTTAGGTATGAGGGTTTTCCCCCAATTCCCATTGACTCCAGTTTTGCTAGGGCTCCTTGATGCCATACTCGGTCAAATGCTGCCTTGATGTCAAGGGCAGTCACTCTCCCCTCACCTTTTGAGTTCAGCTCTTTTGTCCATGTTTGAACCAAGGCTGTAATGAGATCAGGGACTGAGTGGCCCTGGCAGAACCCAAACTGAGCTTCACTGAGCAGGTTATTGCTAAGCAAGTGACGCTTGATGGCACTGTTGATGTCATTTTCCATCACTTTACTGATGATTGAGAGTAGGCTGATGGGTGGTAAGTGGCCGGGTTGGACTTGTCCTGTTTTTTGTGTACAGGACATACCTGGGCAATTTTCCACATTACCGGGTAGATGCCAGTGTTGTAGCTGTACTGGAACAGCTTGGCTAGAGGCACAGCAAGTTCTGGAGCACAGGTCTTCAGTACTATTGCCGGAATATTGTCAGGGCCCATAGCGTTTGCAGTATCCAGTGCCTTCAGTCGTTTCTTGATATCATGCGGAGTGAATCGAATTGGCTGAAGTCTGGCATCTGTGATGCTGGGGACTTCAGGAGGAGGCCGAGATGGATCATCAACTCGGCACTTCTGGCTGAAGATTGTTACAAATGCTTCTGCCTTATCTTTCGCACTGATTTGCTGGGTTTCTCCATCATTGAGGATGGGGATATTTGTGGAGCCACCTCCTCCTGTTAGTTGTTTAATTGTCCACCACCATTTACGGCTGGATGTGGCAGGACTGCAGAGCTTAGATCTGATCCGTTGGTTATGGGATCGCTTAGCTCTGTCTATTGCATGCTGCTTACGTAGTTTGGCACACAGATAGTCCTGGGTTGTAGTTTCACCAGATTGACACCTCATTTTGAGGTATGCCTGGTGCTGCTCCTGGCATGCCCTCCTGCACTCTTCATTGAACCAGAGTTGGTCTCCTGGCTTGATGGTAATGGTAGAGTGGGGGATATGCTGGGCCATGAGGTTACAGATTGTAGTTCAGTACATTCTGCTGCTGCTGATGGCCCGCAGCGCCTCATGGATGCCTAGTTTTGCATTGCTAGATCTGTTTGAAATCTATCCCATTTAGCACGGTGGTAGTGCCACACAACACGAAGGAGGGTATTCTCAATGTGAAGACGGGACTTCGTCTCCACAACGGCTGTGCAGTGGTCACTCCTACCAATACTGTTATGGACAGATGCATCTGCGGCAGGCAGATTGGTAAGGACAAGGTCAAGTATGTGTTCCCCTCTTGTTGGTTCCCTCACCACCTGCCGCATACCCAGTCTAGCAGATATGTCCTTTAGGACTCGGCCAGCTCGGTCAGTAGTGGTGCTACCGAACCACTCTTGGTGATGGACATTGAAGTCCCCCACCCAGAGTACATTCTGTGCCCTTGCCACCCTCAGTACTTTCTCCAACTGCTGTTCAACATGGAGGAGTACTGAGTCATCAGCTGAGGGAGGGCAGTAGGTGATAATAAGCAGGAGGTTTCCTTGTCCATGTTTGACCTGATGCCATGGCACTTCATTGCGTCCAGAGTCAATGTTGAGGACTCCCAGGTGTGCCACCACCTCTGCTGAGTCTGTCCTGCGGTGGGACAGGACATACCCGGGGATGGTGATGGCAGGACATTGTTTGTCAGGTATGAATCTGTGAGTATGACTGTGTCAGGCTGTTGCTTGACTCGTCTGTGGGACAGCTCTCCGAACTTTGGCACACGCCCCCAGGTGTTAGTAAGGAGGACTTTGCAGGGTCGACAGAGCTGGGTTTGCTGTTGTCGTTTCCGGTGCCTAGGTCGATGCAGGATGGTCCGTCCGGTTTCATTCCTTTTTATTGAGTTTGTAGCAGTGAGGTACAACTGAGTGGCTTGCTAGGCCATTTCAGAGGGCATGTAAGAGTCAACCACATTGCTGTGGGTCTGGAGTCACATGTCGGCAAGACCAGGTAAGGACAGCAGATTTCCTTCCCTAAAGGACATTAGTGATTAGTGCTGTTTCCAGCCCATGAGGAGAAGATTGTCAGGGTTGGAGTTTTATCCACCACCAGTGACTTACTCTCCTGTGAGTATAAAGATATCACCCAGAAACTGATCCCCACTTTTACCACCCACTTCATTGATGCAAAATAGTGATTTAAACATTTTCAGCAACTTCCTCGTTCTCTAATACAATCGAATGCAAGTAATCATTGGTGAAAACTGCCAAAGCACCACCTTACTAAAGTTCATGCGTGCACTACCAGCAGAGGGTTGCTGGATAGCAGTAGTATCATTTTTATTTTTTCGGTCGCCTTCCTCCCCAACAGCCATACTGAACATCGAACAGTCCAGCACCACAACTTCCAGTGTCTTTACCCACTGCGCATGTTTCTCATTTCTGCTGCTTTCCACCAGCTGGCTGCCTGTTTGTGATGTTGGTGAATTTGCAACTGGCCCACTTCCTCATTGCCACAATCTGTGTTCACATAGATTGAAAAGGAGAAAATTGCAGAGGCTAGGGGGAGCAGGACTAATTGGATAGGGCACAATTGGCCATATGGCCTCCTTTGCTGTATCGTGGTTCAGCCCCAGCTGGAGTATTTTGGACGCTGCACTTTAGGAAGGATGTGAAGGCTTTGGAGAGGGGGCGGAAAAGATTTGCTAGAATGGTATCGGGGATGAGGGATTACAGTTACATTGATAGACTGGAGAAGCTGGGATTGTTCTCGAGTGTTGAGAAGGGCTAAGAGGAGATATTATAGAGGTGTTGAAAATCGTTAAGGGAATAGATAGAATAAATAAAGGGAAATTGTTTCTAGTGGCTGAGGGTTGATAACCAGAGGACACAGATTTAGGGTGCTAGAAATATTTAAAAAATTTATATCACAGAAGGAGGCCATTTGGCCCATCATGTCCATGCCAGCCAAAAAGAGTTATGCAGCCTAATCCCACCTTCCAGCTCTTGGTCCATAGCCCTGTAAGTTACACATCACAAGTGCGTATCTAAACTTTTTTTAAACGCAATGAGCATTTCTGTTTCTACCACCCTTTCAGGCAGAGTGTTTCACACCCCTCACTGCGCCCCCCCAAACCACAGTGATTGGCAAAAGAACCAAAAGCAAGATGAGGAAAAACTTTTTTACACAACTTTTGGTTCGAATTTGAACTGCCTGATAAGCTGGTCAAAACAGATTCAATTGTGGTCTTCAAAAGGTAACTGAATAAATATTTGAAGCAGAAAAAAAATATTGTAGGAATATGGGGAGAGTGCCAGGGGAGTGGGACCAACTAGCTCTGGCTCTTGGAAAGAGCCAAATAGCCTCCTGCTGTGCTGTGCTATTCTGATTCTCTGGTGTGCTGTGGAGTCAGGCGACTCTTGTGTCGTGCCCCGTCTCTGCTGCTGGGGAGTCTGTGCTTTTGGGGGTGTCGTTTTCTTTCATCGTTTATTAACTTTGCACTTTTGTATCCCACAGATCTGCCTGCAACCTTGTTCACTTTATCACACCTCAGCCTGCCGGTGCCTTATCCACTTTCTCCACCCCAGCTCCCCTAAACAGATAAACTAGGTTAAGTTTAATCTCAGTAAAACCATCTGGAGCAGCCTCCTGACTAGCTTGCTTGAGGTGGCCTTCGTGGACAGGTTATCAACTCTTGAGTAGGCCTGAACTGCATTGGCAGTCATGTAAGTTGGTTATGTTATGTCATGACAAAGCATTTGGGAGTAACTGGATTTATCGCTAACTCCTTGAGTAGACAACAAGCAGAAAACTGGAACAGAAAATTAAGACTTTTTCTTGCTGCTGCGTGTTTATGCTCTTTGCTCCTGAAGGTACCTTGGAATACCACTGGGAGTTGGTGCAACGAATCTGTAGGGAACCCAAGTGGATGTATACTCAGGTTGAGCTGTGTCCATCACCACCTCTGCCCCCATTTCCCCTCCATATCATCCATTTGCTTGGTACTCTGTAGACCAGGAGTGAAGCAGGATCTTGTTTGTCTTTGAATGCAGCTAGAAGGACAGTAGCAGTAAGGTTTGTGTTAAATGTTTATAACATATTGGAATTTTATGTGGAAAAGTCAAATAATTTCATTTTTTTTTAAAGTAATTTAACCCAATTTGTGTGGTTTTATTGTGCAATATATTGAATTGTAGCCTTCCTGTTAAGTTCAGTGTAACTACCGCTCCTTTTATCAGAGTTCTTTATATGTTGTGTGTTAATGGTAAATATAGGCTTGTGATGTTTGCCAATTCTGACACTTGCTGTAAAATTATGTTAAAGTTGATTTTTCTTGTTTCCCTCTCCTGCCGCTCACTGACCCTGCATCACCCACTGGGAAAGCTGGCAGTGGGACTGTCTCCCTTTCCCTGAACAACCTCCTGATAAATGGTATTGCTTCCACCTGGTTGAAAAGTGCCAGAACACAAACTCCAAAATCTACTTGGAGGGAATGGAATGGAATGGAACCTCCTGAAAAGCTATATCCCCAAACCCGTGGTTTCTGTTTTGCTGTAGTCGGTCCAGGGAGGTAGATTTCTGGTTACAATTAACTGTGCTTATGCATCCAATTTTATTCCAAAATCACAGTTGGTCTTAAGACACTCGTGGGGTCATTTTTATTCGGACCTCTCCCACTCTATTGTTGTAACTTCAGAAGAACCTGATTTACGTGTGTCAGTGGGGTTTCACCCAAGTTACTGAGTGGGAGATGCCTCAGGAAGTCGTCCCTTTAGGGTTGTCAGTGCTCCTCTGGACACTTACTTCCTTCTTTCAACTCCAAATAGACTGTCTGACATGCTCCCTGTATCCCCAGTCTCATTGGAATTTGCTGCAAAGTCTCCCACTCATAACATGTTCTTTTCTTGCCTTCCTTGGGCGTTCCTGCCTTTAAGGGCTTTTTAGAACTCAATGTTAATGTCACTCTGCTTAATTTTCTTCTGCACTTTCAGTGGTAAACTGCATTAAAGGCTTTCTTCCAGCATTCATGTTTCTCTCGAGATGATCAGAAGCTGCATGTTGTATTCAACTCAATACAAGAATGTAAAGCATGTTTTTTTTAATTAAATATGAGGTTTTTTTATTTATTGAATCTTCCCTTCAGGATGTATGCACTGGCTTTGTTAATGAAGATCTTGCTGTGAGCTATGAATTCCAATACTCTATTATATACACATTGTCACAATAAATGTCATAAAATGAGGCATAAGTGAGCCTGCTGGATTCCAGTGTGTCAGTTCCCCTCATGTGGTGTGCTGCATTTTTTGATCTTGGCTTGGCTTCTTGAGATTTCCCTTGCAAAATCACCGGTTGCTTTAGACATGGTCTCAGTTATCATCAGTAACAGTTCAGAAGGGCTAAGGGGCATGGAAGAATCAAGATTGGATAACATTGATAATTTCTTTTCAAACTAGATCTTCTGTAGAGACAATGCATCCAGAAGACTGTCTCCCGTGTGATGGAGATTGACAAACTGATGGGAGAGTGGGATTTGAAGACTATTTTTGATTTTAGGACTGAAACTAGATGGAGGATAGTTGTAAGAAAGCCTTGCATTTATAGAGTGCCTTTCACAACCTCAGGACATCCCAAGATGCTTTACAATCAATGAAGTGCTTTTGGGGTGTGGTCACTGTTGTAGGAATCTTTATGTCCACCTGCGAGGGCAGACAGGACCTCAGTTTAATGTCTCAGCTGAAAGATGGTGCAGCTGCCCCTCAGTAATGCAGTGAAGCATCAGCCTAGATTTTATGCTCAACTTTATGGAGCGGGGCTTGTAGCCAGAACCTTATGGCTCAGAGGCAAGAGTGCGACCACTGAGCCACGACTATCCCTTCAAAGGACAGCATCATTCTAAGGAACTTCAGAAAAAAAACTGAATGCTGAGCTCTGGAGGAGAGACTGAAGATTTTTTCATATAGATGGGTTTTAAGGAGGGCCCTAAAAGAAAAAGAGGTGGTAAACTGCATTAAAGGCTTTCTTCCAGCATTCATGTTTCTCTCAAGATAATCAGAAGCTACATGTTGTATTCAAGAATGTAAAGTTCTGCAGGCAATTCCTGTTGTGTTTTCACATCACAAACAAAATGTTTCAAGTGACTAATCTCCCTCTGAGTTCATCTCCCTTAATGGTGAGTATGACTGTTGATGGTTTCTATACCATTACCTTCAGGAAAGTGTGGTCTCTGCAGGTCCCAGTCTACGTAGAGTAGAAGCAGCAAAGTGCAGGAGGCTATTCAGTCCAAGCTCTGTAAATGCAGGTGTACAGATACTAAGATGCGTTCAAGATAATGCTGTATCAACCTTGTCCATTTTCCACATACATGGCAGCTAGTTTTCATCAGTCAGGACCAGATCACTTGAGGAACTTTTCACATCATGCACAGCCAGCCACTGTGGTTGTGGCTTAGTCACAACCTCATTCTCTTTGGCCAGATGCAGTGACAAGTTAAATTTACAACTTAACCAGTTCAGGCAGAGACTTTCAAAGTATCAGGAAGACACCAAGTCTGATGGGAGCACCACACCTTGTGATGGAACTCTGAGCCGGAGCTTAGCATCATCACACTACCCCAAGACAACTGTCCATCTGTGGACTGTCCAGTAATTGCAGCACAAGAGAACAATTTTTGACCTCTCTCCTCCCTCTCTGTATTAGATTAGAAAGCACATTGCCTTACAGCACTTTGAAGTCTGCAGCTTGTAAAAGTGAAACTGTATCTCCTCCTGCTAATGTTCGAGCAAAATTCATTTGTTTCAAACTCGTGCATCATCAGATGATATAAACAGATGGCACAAGTAAAATTACTGGAAAGAACTTGGGAGCTGGTACTGATGCTGGTGAAGGAGGGACCCCTAGAGAGGGAGTGCTTCAGCAAACTATAACAGTGTAAAGATCTGAATCAATATCCCAGTAACAGACTGCCAACACGCCAAACAGTGGGGAAAGAGGCTTCAACATACTGACTGGCACTCACGTGCTGTGAAAAATGAGAACATTACCAGTCAGAGGCCCTCAGCTGGAATTTCTGTTGAGATTCTACTGATCACCCACAATTCTGGGCTTCTGTTTCATTTACAGCCTGCATTTTAAGGCATCACAGTGGAAATTCTAGTCATCCACTCCTGATATTTTGCCCTTTAGTAATCCTGCTGCTCACAGTTGTCCATTTTAAAATACACAAGTGTAAATGCCACTTTTTTTCACCTCCCTACTTCAGTGTACCTAAAGTGAATTGTGGAAGGAGGTCATGGCCTTGGAAAGGGTAGAGACAATTTACCAGAATGATACTCGGGGTGAGGGACTTCAGTTATGTGGAGCCTGGAGAAGCTGGGATTGTCCTTAGAACGGAAATGGTTATGGGGAGATTTGATAGAGGTGCTTAAAATCATGAGGGGTTTGATAGAGAAAACAAGGAGAAACTGTTTCCACTGGTAGAGGGATCAGTAACCAGAGGATGCAGAGTTAAGATAATTGGCATCAAAACGAGAATCAAGTTGAGGAAAAATATCTTTACATAATGAGTTATGATCTGGAACGTACTGTCTGAAAGGGTGGTAGAAGCAGACTCAATAGTAACTTTTAAATAGGAATTAGATACACGCTTGAAACTGAAAAATTTGCAGTTACTGGGAAAAAGCAGGGTATTGGCACTAATGGAAAGCTCTTTCAAAAAGCTAGCAAGCACAAAAAGGGCTGAACGTCCTCCTTGTGTTGTATCATATGGATGAAAATGGAATAGTGTAGGTCAGATGGTTTCACAGGTCGGCGCAACATCGAGGGCCGAAGGGCCTGTACTGCGCTGTAATGTTCTAATTCTAATTCTAATTCTAAAAAAAAAGAGTCTCAATTGACACCATATAGGCCAGCCAATGAGCTGAAGCCAAACAAAATCATGCATAAAATCAGTCCCAGTCACTTACAGCAGTGATTGACAGAGAAATTAACCATCACCATTCAGGCTGGAATAATCGTCACTATATGCAACAATGATTATTTTACTTCCCAGCTCACCTCTGCAAGGCTGTATTACATGTGAAGTTGCTGATTGCACATGCCACTCTCTTGTGGACAGCAGATGGTACTGCACACTGTCCTTTTGGAGATGGCTGTTCAATGGCACTCCCACAACACAGTACAGATTGATCAAAAGTATTTAGTCATCACAATTCAGTTTGCCCACAATATTCTTACCTATTTCCTGTATCATCTCGATGTGCATTCTCCATCATAGCCTTAAGGTTTAAAGTAGCTATGGAAAAGGAACAATCAAGCATAAAACTGAAAAGGGATCAGGGCCAGCTAGATTGGAATCAAAAATTGGCAGGTAAAACAGTAAATGAGCAATGGCATCATTCACCGAGGAGACACAGATGCCGAAAGGAAGGGCATCCAAAGCTAGAGCTCTGGCTGACTAAAGATACAGAGATTACAATGAAACAGAAAATGGAGGCTTATGATATAGGCTCATAATACAATAGAGAACCAAGCTGAATATAAAATTACAGAGAACAGAAAAAGGAATTAAGGGGGCAAAGAGTGTTATGAGAATAAATTGGCAGACAACATAAAAGGGACTCAAAAAGTCTTTTAAACATAGTGATACAGCACTGAAACAGGCCCTTCGGCCCACCGAGTCGGTGCTGACCATCAACCACCCATTTATACTAATCCTACATTATTCCCACATCCCCACCTTCCCTCAATTCTCCTACCACCTGCCTACACTAGGGACAATTTACAATGGCCAATTTACCTATCAACCTGCAAGTCTTTGGCTGTGGGAGGAAACCAGAGCACCTGGTAGAAACCCATGCAGTCACAGGGAGAACTTGCAAACGCCACACAGGCAGTACCTAGAATCGAACCCAGGTCGCTGGAGCTGTAAGGCTGCAGTGCTAACCACTGTGTCACCCAAGTCCATAACCAGTAAAAAGAGTAGTCAGAAATGTGCAGCCAATTAGGGACCAAAAAGGAAATCATCTTAGGAAAGCAGAAGTAATAGCTGAGGTACCAAATGAGTACATTGCATCTGTCATCAAAGAAAAGAATGGTGCCAATTTCACAGTAAAGGAGGAGGCAGTGGAGAAATTGGATGGGCTAAAAATAGGTAAACAGGAGGTACTCAAAGTTGGCAGTACTCAAACTAGACAAGACACCTTGTCTGGGAGGCATCTGAGGTTACCGAGGGAAGTAAAGATTAGATTAGATTAGAGATACAGCACTGAAACAGGCCCTTCGGCCCACCGAGTCTGTGCCGAACATCAACCACCCATTTATACTAATCCTACACTAATCCCATATTCCTACCAAACATCCCCACCTATTCCTACCAAACATCCCCACCTATTCCTATATTTCCCTACCACCTACCTATACTAGTGACAATTTATAATGGCCAATTTACCTATCAACCTGCAAGTCTTTTGGCTTGTGGGAGGAAACCGGAGCACCCGGAGAAAACCCACGCAGACACAGGGAGAACTTGCAAACTCCACACAGGCAGTAAAGGTGGAAAGAGTAGAGGCTCTGGCCACTAGCTTCCAATCCTCACTGGATGGTGGCAGAGGACTGTCGGACAGCAAATATTACATACCTGTTCAAAAAAGGGGAGAAAAACCTGGGAACTGCAGAACTAATATCGATGGTTGGAAAATGTCTAGAGCCAATAATCCAGGACAAAATTGTCACATGGAAAAATATGGGCTAATAAATGGCAGTCAGCACAGATTTTTAAGGCAAATTGTGTTCGAGTGAGTTCTTTGATGAAGTAATGGAGAAGGTTGATGTAAGTATGTTATATATGTACTTTCAAAAAGGGATTAACAGAGTACCACTAAATAGACGTTTTATCAAAATTGAAGCCACTGGGAATAGGACAGTGGTTGTGTGGATACAAAATTGGCTAACAGACAGAAAACAGCAAGTATAGGTGAACGGTTGTATTTCAGATTGGAGAGAAGTATACAGTGGTTATCTTCTAGGAATCAGTATGAGGACCATTATTCTTTTTGATACTTATTAATGGTGCAATTAAAGAAGCAATTTAGTACAGAAGTGTGACTGCCTTTTGGTACAAAGAATGAAAGACAATATAAACTAAATGGTACAATTGTAAAAGGGTGCAGGAACAGAGAGACCTGGGGGCATACAAACACAAGTCTTTCAAGGTGGCAGGACAAGTTGAGAAGGCGATTTAAAAAAAGTATATGGGATCCTTGGCTTGATAGAGGCATAGAGTACAAAAGCAAGGAGGTTATGCTAAACCTTTATAAAACACTGTTTAGGACTCAGCTGCAGCATTGTGGATTACACTTTAGGAAGGATTTCAGAGGAGATTTACTAAAATGGTAGCAGGCATGAGGGACTTAATTTACATGGAATGACTGGAGAAGTTAGGTTCGCTCTCCTTGGAGCAGAGAAGGTTAAGAGGAGATTTGATAACGGTGTTCAGAATCATGAAGGGTTTTGATAGAATAAATAATGAGAAACTTTCCCATTGTGAAACATTCACAACTCCTCAGATACTGAAGCAGTTCGTGCACAAATGAAACAAGGCCTGGATAATATTCAGGCTTGGGCTAATGTTACAATCACCTGACTCGTGGTTTGTATGAATTTTCTAAAAGTAAATTTTAATTTGGGAATTGATGTTTTTTAATGCAAGACAATTGAAAACACCTGGTTTGAGAAGCTGGCATATTTATTTAGTTCCATATTTAAATATTGGAAAGTGTAAATACCCTACTGTTAGGACCAGGTGAGAAAGGTATCTAGGGGGCCCGTTTAGCCTTCGCCTGGTCTTATTGTAACAGGGTTTTGTTTTTAAACACACTGTGTTTTGAGCTCGCCCTTGGTAAATCCTTATTCACCGCTTTCCACTTATAAGGCAAAGAAACCAGCACACCACGTTTTTCTCAGGTTTAAAGAAGAAAAGTGAAATTTTATTAAACTTCAACATAAACTCTAATTCAGTTAACACCTACGAATATATGCCAAGCCCCACGCCAGCATGGATATGTGATAAGCACATGCAAGTAGAGGCAGAAAAGAGAAGAAAAGTAGTGGAGTAGTTTGAGGTAATTTCTGAACGGGGTTTGTTACTGTGCTTCGAGCTCGCTGTAGAGTCCTTGATTGTAGGTAGTCTTGCTTTTCAAATGCTGCCTTGATGTCAAGGGCAAGTCACTCTCACCTCATCTCGAGTTCAGCTCTTTTGTCCATGTTTGAACCAAGGCTGGGATGAGGTCAGGAGCTGAGTGGCCCTGGCGGAACCCAACTGAGTGTCACTGAGCAGGTTATTGCTAAGCAAGTGCTGCTTGATGGCACTGTTGATGACACCTTCCATCACTTTACTGATGATTGAGAGTAGACTGATGGGGGCGGTAATTGGCCGGGTTGGATTTGTCCTGCATTGTGTGTACAGGACATATCTGGGCAATTGTCCACATTGTCGGGTAGATGCCAGTGTTGTAGCTGTACTGAAACAGCTTGTCTAGGGGGCACGGTAAGTTCTGGAGCACAGGTCTTCAGTACTATTGCCGGAATATTGTCATGGCCCATTGCCTTTGCAGTATCTAGTGCCTTCAGTCGTTTCTTGATATCATGCAGGGTGAGTGGAATTGGCTGAAGTCTGGCATCTGTAATGCTGGGGACTTCACCAGAAGGCCGAGATGGATCATCAACTCGGCACTTCTGGCTGAAGATTGTTGCAAATGCTTCTGCCTTCTCTTTCACACTAATGTGCTGGGCTCCCCCATAATTGACGATGGGGATGTTTGTGGCGTCACCTCCTCCAGTTGGTTGTTTAATTGTCCACCACCATTCACAGTTGGATGCGGCAGACTGCAGAGCTTAGATCTGATCCGTTCGATATGGGATCGCTTAGCTCTGTCTATTGCATGCTGCTTATGCAGTTTGGCACGCAAGTAGTCCTCTGTTGTAGCTTCACCAGGTTGACACCTCATTTTTAGGTATGCCAGGTGCTGCTCCTACACTCTTCATTGAACCAGGGTTGGTCTCCTGGCTTGATGGTTGATGGTAATGGGGGCGGGGGCGGGGGGGAGGCGGGATATGCTGGACCATGAGGTTACAGATTGTGGTTGAGTACAATTCTGCTGCTGCTGATGGCCCACAGCGCCTCATGAATGCCTAGTTTTGCATCGCGAGATCTGCTCGAAATCTATCCTATTTAGCACAGTAGTAGTGCCACACAACACGATGGACAGTACCCTCAATGTGAAGGCGGGACTTCGTCTCCACAACGACTGTGTGGTGGTCACTCCTATCAATACTGTCATGGACAGATGCATCTGCGGTAGGCAGGTTGGTGAGGACAAGGTCAAGTACGTTTTTCCCTCTTGTTGGTTTCCTCACCACCTACCGCAGACCCTGTCTCGCAGCCATATCCTTTAGGACTCGGCCAGCTCGGTCAGCAGTGGTGCTACCGAGCCACTCTTGGTGATGGACATTGAAGTCCCCCACCCAGAGTACATTCTGCGCCCTTGCCACCCTCATTGCTTCCGCCAAGTGGTGTTTAAACATGGAGGAGTAGTGACTCATCAGCTGAGGGAGGGCAGTAGGTAGTAATCAGCAGGAGATTTCCTTGGCCCTGTTTGACTTGATGCCATGAGACTTCATGGGGTCCGGAGTCGATGTTGAGGACTCCCAGGGCAACTCCCTCCTTACTGTATACCACTGTCCCGCCACCTCTGCTGGGTCCGTCCTGCTGGTGGGGCTGGACATAACCGGGGAGGGTGATGGTGTTGTCTGGGACATTGTAAGATATGAGTCCGTGAGTATGACTATGGCAGGCTGTTGCTTGACTAGTCTGTGGGAAAGCTCTCCCATCTTTGGCACAAGCCCCCAGATGTTAGTAAGGAGGACGTTGCAGGGTCGACAGGGCTGGGTCCAGTACCTAGGTCGATGCCAGGTGGTCCGTCCGGTTTTATTCCTTTTTATTGACTTTGTAGCGGTTAGATACAACGGAGTGGCTTGCTAGGCCTCAGCTAGGGAAAATCCATTTAATTCACGTCCTGGGTCTCCTAACTTTCCAAAGAAAGTCTCAGACAGGCAGAACACAGTCATTTGCAGTCTACTCTGGGGGAGCTGGTTTGATCATGGCCTGACTCACTACACATTCAGGGAAACTGCAGGGGACCGTCTCCTGCCACTGCCCTGCCTCTCTGACCTCCTGCGGTCTTTTTTTCACTACTGGGGAAGCTGCCACCTTGCCAGATCGTTACCTAGGAGCAGATCAACCCTGTCCACAGGCAAACCAGGGACAATCCCTAAGGTCAGCGGTCCCAAAACTAGGTCACACTCCAGGTACAGGCACACACTGCCCTCCAATACCATTCACCACCATTTTGGTGTTCACTGCACTCTCTGGGGGAAATGTCTGGCCTTTTCCCAGTAAAAGGGACGTAGTCACCCCTGTGTCCCTGAGAATCACTATGGGCTTGCTTGCCCCACTCGAGGGATTTTGGGTTACTTTCCTTTCAAACATAAAACCCTGATAACCTTCAGGAATCCTATTAACTTTTCCTGCACTGGCCGTCGTAAGCTTCCTGGGTCGCACTCTTACTGCAGTTAAAGCTACAGTTTACTCCATGTTTTCCATCAGGGTCTGGTCTTCACTGAGCAGGTGTGCCCTGATTAACCCTACTTAATTCCCCTTTAGTTTCCAGCAGTCAGCTTTTAAATGCCCTGCCTTATTACAATGGAAGCACACGTCTCCAGGTCTCAGTCTTGCTCACAGCACCTTCCTTTTTGGCTGGAGGAGGGCCCCCTGTGTCTCCTTTTTCTCCCAGGACTGCCTGGGCAGATATCACCTTCCCACCCTTTGTCCTTTTCAGATTTGTAGGGTGATTAGGAAAGGTTCTTCCCTGGGAAACCAACTTATAAATTAAAGCAAACTCGTCAGCCAGAACAGCCACTTGCCAGGCTCCCTGAACCAGCTGCTCCTCTACATGAGTCCTTATTGAGAATGGGAGAGAGTTTTTAAATTCCTTTAACAGGATTACTTCTCTGAGAATCTCATAGCTGAGCTGTATTTTTAAAGCCCTCAGCCGCTGTTCAAAAGCCAGCTGATTGCTTCTTTCAAACTCCAGATAAGTTTGATTAGCTTGCTTTTTGAGGGTTCTAAACTTTTGGGCATAGGTTTTGGGTACTAATTCATATGCCCCGAGGATAGCATTTTTGGTCAGATCATAATTTGGTGAACTCTCATCTGGCAACAAGGAATAAACCTCATGGGCTTTTTCAATTAGCTTGCTTTGTATTACAAGAGACTAAGTCTCAGATGGCCATTTTAGCTGCCAGACATGACACGAAAAACAAATCCACATCTTACTCATTGAATTTTGGAATTAATTGAGTGAGTTTGATCAATTTTGTACCCAGCTCTGAATTCTGCTACTCCATATTGGCTATGCTTTCATTGAGTTACTCTGTTGCCTCCTAGCTAGCTCAAGCCACTTCAGCTCTCTCTTTCCAGATTCTTTCTGGAATATTCTCTCTCTCTCGTTCCTTCTCATGTCTTTCTCTCTCTCCTGCCTTTCATTTTCTTCACGTTCCTTTTGGAAGGCTCTCTCTTTCTCCCTCTCCCTTTCCTCCAGTTCAAGCTTCCTCTGTTCCAAATATATCTTTGCTAACAATACCCTGTCGGATTCTGTTCCTAACACTGTTTCTGCTTCTTCAGATTCAAGGGAAAAATGGTGAGCCACTAGCCTTAGGAGTTCAGACAACCTAGCCTTGCCACGTACAGTGATCCCACACTACTCAACCACTTTTCTCAACTCCTCCATACAGAGTTCTTTTAACTAATCCCAAGATACTTCACCCTGGCTTGGAGAGCTACTAGTTTCAGTTGCAGGCATGTTAGTATCCAATCACACACAACCACAAGAAAACCTGCATTAATCTTGCTCTTCTTTGATTGGGAACAATTTGGCTTCCCACTTCCAATTTCCCTCTTTTGTCTTGGGTACAATTTCAGATGCTAGCACCCAAATTGCTGTTACGACCAGCTGAGAAAGGTGTCTAGGGGTCTTTTACTGTCTTCACCTGGTCTTATTGTAACAGGGTTTAAATTTTAAACACACTGTGTTTTGAGCTCCCCCTTTGGTGAATCCTTGTTCACCACTTTCCAATTATAAGGCAAAAAAATGTGTACACCAAGTTTTCTTAGGTTTAAAGAAGAGAAGTGAAATGTATTAAAACTTAAACTCTAATTCGGTTGACGCCTACGGATATACGACTCCAACAGTCAGCTAGTCATGTGACTAAACTGGTCTGACCATGTCTATTTGAGTATTCAGCCATTTTAGTAGTTAATCTGGAATGCTTTAACATTAGGTAATCAAAAGTCCAGTGGATTACATTGGAGCAGGGAATAGCCCCTTTGAAGTACTATCTGCTGATATACTAATGTCTCTCTCCAAAGTCACCAATTGTTTTTTTTAAAGCAAGTTGTTTCTTTAACAACAATTTAAAATCAATGTTCATGTGGCAAAATTAATTTTTCTCATTCTTGGCAGGTGGGGGGGCTTGCCTGACAGCAGTATCAATTTAAAAATCAATGTTCATGTGGCAAAATATGTGTGCCTCATTCTTGGCAGGTGGGGGCCTGCATGACACCACACAATGACAACCCCTCTTAACTTGTTGATGGAGACAGTATGTCTGCAGTTACCTCAGTCAGGGGTTTACATTATTCAGGTGGGCATCAGGAATCAGATAGAAGATTTGGAGTTGGAAATAATTAGTTGAAATTGCTGTCTGAGACATGCCACATGTACCACTTGCAATGGAGATAGATAATGCAGGGAGTGTCTGTTGGTTTTTTGATCTGTGCGTGCTTGCTGACACAGACAGCAGTTGTCTTTTGGAAAAGCAAGTGGCTTTTGAATGTCAGTTAAACTCAGGAGCAGAGGCCATCAGGAACCAGGTGCGTTTCTGTTTTGAGGCAGGACCATGCTCAGATTCAGGAGGCGATCTCATATCTCAGAAGACAGCCGAGAAACGAAGGAAATCCAAGCAAATTCCTTAGAGCTGTGGTACACTTTGGATTGGTCCCAGGAGAAGTGAACAAATGGCCAAGATTCTATAGTGTATAGGGAGATTCTTGGGCTGGAACTGACAACCGAATAGGGGTGTTTATTTTTATTTTAGAGATACAGCACTGAAACAGGCCCTTCAGCCCACCGAGTCTTTGCCGACCAAGAACCACCCATTTATACTAACCCTACAGTAATCCCATATTCCCTATCACCTACCTACACTAGGGACAATTTACAACGGCCAATTTACCTATCACCTGCAAGTCATTGGCGGTGGGAGGAAACCGGAGCACCCGGCGAAAACCCACGTGGTCACAGGGAGAACTTGCAAACTCCGCACAGACAGTACCCAGAATCGAACCCGGGTCCCTGGAGCTGAGGCTGCGGTGCTAACCACTGCGCCACTGTGCCGTCCTGTTGAGGTTTAGAGTTTGAAGACGTCTTCATGTTCTAAGATTTTAAGATTAAAATGTGTTTCCAGATTGCAGTGTTAAGTTAGTATTGTTTTGCTTTGTTTAACTCTTGTACAGTAAAGTACAACTGGAATATTGCGTATAGTTCAGGTCACCACACTTTAGGAAGGATGTGATGGTCCTTGAGAAGGTGCAGAGATTCACCAGAATGGTTCCAGGGATGAGGGATTTTAGCTACAAGATTAGTTGGAGAAGCTGGGGTTGTTTTCCTCACAGCAAAGGAGGTTGAGGGGAGATTTGATAGAGGTGTCAAAGATTATGGCAGGTTTACATAAGGTAGACAAACAAATGCTGCTCCCATTAGCTGATGGTACAAGGACTAGGGGACACAGGTTTACGGTTTTGGACTAGGGATACAAGGGGGGACGTGAGGAAGAGCTTTTTTATGCAGCGACTGGTAATGACTCGGAACTCACTAGCTACAAAGGTGGTGAAAGCAGAGATGATCAACTATTTCAAAAGGAAATTGGATGGGCATTTAAGGGAAATAACCTTGCAGGACTACAGGGATACATCAGGGGAATGGGGTTGAATGGATTGCTCTACAGACAGCCAGCATGGACTCGATCAGCCAAATGGCTTCCTCTTGTGCCTTAATGATCAAAACAAAAATCTACCGGATACGAGAGAGGAAGATGTGAGAAAAAAAAACGCAGTTTGGGGAAGATAAATTTCTCTTCAGCACTAACAGTCCAAAATGAACTTGGGCAAACAACCTAGTCCCACTGCACAATGGTGTTCAAAGGTTCCTCCTTAATTTTAAAGCACTGCTGTGCTATTTCAATGGAGTTATTAACGAGTTTATTTTAAATAGGTACCGACTCCGTTAACTGGAAGGAGAGGAATTCAACAACGTGTACTGAGGAATGAAAAGGAATCAACAACTTATATTTGTATATACATATTTATATAACTCATCAAGGCTCCTTCGACAGCATCTTCCAAACCTGTGAGCTCTACCACAAGGACAAGGACACCAGATGCATGGAAACACCACCAGCTGCAAGTTCCCCTCCAAGCCACACACCATCCTGACTTGGAACTATATTGCCGTTCCTTCACTGTTACTGGGTCAAAATCCTGGATTTCCCTTCCTAACAGCACACTTGGTGTACCTACACACCAAGGACTGCAGCGGTTCAAATCGACAGCTCACCGCCACCATCTCAAGGGCAATTAGGGATGGGCAATAAATGCTGGCCGAGCCAACAATGCCCACATTCGATGAACAAAAAAAAACTCCCCAAGGCACTTCACTAGAGTTATCAAACAAAATTTGACACAGCCACATAAGGCAGATTAAGATAGATAACCCAAAGCTTGACCAAAGAGGTAGGTTTTAAGGAGCATCTTAAAAGGAGGACTTACAGGGCTGTGCGGATGGAGCAGGAGAATGGGACTGGCCAGATTGCTCGGCAGGGAACTGGCATGGATTCAAAGGCCTAGTGGCTTCCTTCTGTGCCATAGTGACTATGAATTTCCAACCTTTTATAAAAAAAAAGTAGAGGTGGAGAGGTTTAGAAAGGGAATTCGAGAGTTTAGGGCCTAGGCAGCTGAAGGTATGGCTATCATTGAATCCCACCCATCCAAGTTGCATCAAAGAACTGCGTTGCAAATGGAAATGTCAGGCACCAGGATTGGAGCTTAAGGCACAGAGATACTTTATTTTGGACCAAATTCGTGCTGTACCCAACACACAGAACGAGGGCAATGTCCTGGTCCCTGTATGAACTTGACTCACCAACAATTCGACATGATGAAAACTGAAGGAAAGGGATTCACAATCAGACACTAAGAGTTATGAAGCAGGCACTACTTGTCCTGTGCAGATTTGGGCTGCCCAACAGCCATCAATGGCACTGGCTGTATAGGCAGTAAAAATTTATTGAATTCAGCAGCAATTAAAATGAAAAATCAGAATGCGATAGAGCCATATGCTGCTCAGGAACAATACCAGTGTGGTTCAGAGTCCGTGCACTTTCATCCACCGTTTCCTTCTGTGCTGATTGGGGGGCACAGCCTCACACCAAGAGGCTGTGACCATTAGGTTACAAAAACGAAGAATTTCGGAATGTGAAGTTCCACAGGGCTAAACATTGCAGAATAAGCACCGTGTTTTGCATACAGGTGCAAGGTCTGCCCTGGCTCCTTCAGGAATCAGCCACTGCCTCAGTAATTATACAGCATCAACAAAGGAGACATCATCCAAGCCAGTCAAAGTCATCTTCCTCATCCTCATCTCCAAAGAGTGGTGCTGGTGGTGGGCAGCCCTTCATACTCTGAGCAAGAGAAACAGAAAAAGAGAAATAGGTGCGGAGTGACAAACGACACACTGACAATCAAGATCTTGGGGAGAGAAAGGAAAGGGATCTCAATTCCACAAATACTCAACTCACATTCACTACTACTGAACAGTAGCAGGACTGAGGCTGAATAAGACCTGGAGTCACACTTCAGATTCCCAATGTCCAACACTTTGTTACACCCAGGTTATTTACCCCCACTCCCTTGACACTATAAGCCCTCAGCTCCCCACCCCCTTTACACTTATAGGTCATTACCATGGCAACACTGCCCTCATTCTGCCTCACTGCTGCAGCAATCAGATACTCATTTTCTTACCACTTCCTCATCATCCTCCTCTTCCTCCTCCTTCTTGGCCATCTTTCCCACTTTCAGAGTCACCGATTTGAATAAGCCCTCATCATCGTCATCGCTGAAAAGGCTAAAGGTAAAAGGTCACAGGGTCAGAATATCAAAATTTCCTGTTATTCATTGTTAATGGTGTTCTACATGTTTATTTTAATATCCTCCCCTCCCCTGATGATGACTAGCACAGGATAAGGTTGCAAACTGGCAGCCCCAACTGCTCATTCCTGATCTGCAAGCTGAGATGGCTATTTGGCCAAGGAAGACATCATCCCAATCAAGCCTGATCCTGCCCACACACACAGACTATCAGCAGGAGTCACTGGATGGAGATTAGGAGAGAAGAACCCAGGTTTTCTCCTCCTCCCTTACCCAGGAAGCTTTCATGCTAATTGCAAAACCCAAAAAATTATCTAATAAATGTAACACAGGCACCAGGACACAGAAAAAAAGACTTGCATTTCTAAAGCGCCTATAAACGAACTAAGGATGTCCATAAGCTTTTTTACAGCCAATGTTGTAATGCAGCCAATTTGTACACAGTAAGCTCCCAACAAACAAGATAATCTTTTTTTTTTTAGAAAAATGATATTGGTTGAGGGATAACTATTGGCCAGGACACTTGGGGGAACTCCCTTGCTTGTCTTCAAATAGTGCCACGGGATCTTTTCAGTCCACCGAGAAGGCAGATGGTGTCTCAGTCTAAATGCTTCATCCAAAAGACAGCATCTCAGACAGTTCAGCACTCCCTCAGTACTTGTTGGATCCCATCGATTACAAAGAGAGACGAAGTCCAACCGTAACTTTTAGGAACTTTATTGCAGCACATGGTTGTTACATTGCAAAGTTACAAAAGAAACAAAAAGATCAAAAGAACAAAGAAAGAAACAAAAGAAACGAACAAAGAACTAAGGAAAAAGAACAAAAGAACGAAGTGACAAAATGACCAAGAACAAAAGACCAAATCAATGCTCACTACAGCAAGCCTTTCTTATAGTAATTCAAACTAACTAGTATCGCCCCCACTTTGTTTCTGAGTGGTTCACAAACCTCTGCAATTTCATGTTGTCAGAGCCTGATTGGTACACTCGTTAGATTGACCATCAACTGCCCTTGATATCAAGGCAGCATTTGACCGAGTATGGCATCAAGGAGCCCCAGCAAAACTGAGGTCAATGGGAATCAGGGGGAAAACACTCCGCTGGCTGGAGTCATACCTAGTGTAAAGGAAGATGGTTGTGGTTGTTGGAGGTCAATCATCTGAGCTCCAAGACATCACTGCAGGAGTTCCTCAGGGTAGTGTCCTCGGCCCAACCATCTTCAGCTGCTTCATCAATGACCTTCCTTCAATCATAAGGTCAGAAGTGGGGATGTTCGCTGATGATTGCACAATGTTCAGCACCATTCGTGACTCCTCAGATAGTGAAGCAGTTTGTGTAGAAATGCAGCAAGACCTGGACAATATCCAGGCTTGGGCTGATAAGTGGCAAATAACATTTGCGCCACACAAGTGCCAGGCAATGACCATCTCCAACAAGAGAGAATATAACCATCTATCCTTGACATTCAACGGCATTACCATCGCTGAATCCCCCACTATCAACATCATAGGGGCTACCATTGACCAGAAACTGAACTGGAGTAGCCATATAAATACTGTGGCTACAAGAGCAGGTCAGAGGCTAGGAATCCTGAGGCGAGTAACTCACCTCCTGACTCCCCAAAGCCTGTCCACCATCTACAAGGCACAAGTCAGGAGTGTGATGGAATACTCTCCACTTGCCTGGACGGGTGAAGCTCCAACAACACTCAAGAAGCTTGACAGCATCCAGGACAAAGCAGCCCGTTTGATTGGCACACCATCTACCAACATTCACTCCCTCCACCACCAACGCATAGTGGCAGCAGTGTGTACCATCTACAAGATGCACTGCAGCAATGCATCAAGGCTCCTTAGACAGCACCTTCCAAACCGGCGACCTCTACCAACTAGAAGGACAAGGACAGCAAATGCATGGGAACACCACCACCTGCAAGTTCCCCTCCAAGTCACACACCATCCTGACTTGGAACTACATCGCTGTTCCTTCACTGTCACTGGGTCAAAATCCTGGAACTCCCTTCCTAACAGCATTGTGGGTATACCTACCCAAAATGGACTGCAGCGGTTCAAGAAGGCATCTCACCACCATCTTCTCAAGGGCAATTAGGGATGGGCAATAAATGCTAGCATAGCCAGTGACGCCCATATCCCATGAATGAATAAAAAAAAACAATGGGCGGCTAATAAGCTATCTGCAGCTGTCCTGTTGGCTTCTGCTTGTTATTGTTACAAACTGACTCCACAGCTTCGCAGTTAGTGTGTTAGTTGATTAGCTTACTTTTAATCTGTTCTCACAGTACTGCACTGGGAGTATTAGCCTAGATTCCAGTCGATGAAGGTTAATCGATACCCTTCTGTTACTGGGTTCTGGCCAATATTGATTATGCTGATGTTCGTCCATAAAAGTGATCACATTTCAGTTCACTTTCAGCATACACGCCCACACGCGTATGCCACAACTTGTATTTATATGGCATCTTTAACATGGTCAAGTATCCCAAGCTGCTTCACAGGAGCATTATCAAACAAAATTTGACACTGAACCACATCAGGAGATATTAGATCAGATGGTGAAAAGCTTGGCTAAAGAGGTAGGTTTTAAGGGGCATGTTAAAGGAGGAGAGAGAGATAGAGAAGCATAGAGGTTTAGGGAGGGAATTCAAGTTTAGGGCCTAGATAGCTGAAGGCACGGCCACCAATGGTGGGGCAGAGAAAATGAGGGATGCACAAGAGTCCAGAATTGAAGGAGTGCAGAGATCTAAGGGTTGTAAGGTACCAAGATGGGGTGGGGCAAGGGCATGGAAGAATTTAAACATGAGATTTGAGTTGGGCTCAACAGTCAATATTGTTTCCTGTTGGTGCATTTCTCGAATGGTAATCAAGAGTGACTTTGAGATGTCCTCAGAGTTTGAAAATGCAGTGAGGTGAGCCATGCAGAGTGCAGTCAAAAGAGACACAACATGAAGTGCTGTGAGATGAGCAGCTGAAGTCATGTCCATGGCCCTTTGTAGGTAACAGGCATCTCTGGTAAGGGATTCCTTTAAGGTTAAATACAGGTCACCAACTCTCAACAGGGGCGAGACAACCTTGGTCCCTTCACAACAGTGGGACAATGGCTCAGATTCCTTGGCACAAAGATCTCTCTCAGGTGGGGCCTGAGAGAAAGAGAGGTAAGCACATCTCTCACCCCACCTCACCACCAAGCGGTTGTGATTTCTCCCAGTTATTGGACAGTGGCACCAATATGGGAACCAACCAACCCACCCAAACATAATATGCACAAGGCAGGAGAACCAATGATTGGATAGAGAGCAAAGAGCGCAAGAAAGCCTATACAGAACCATGCAGCGCAAGAGGTGGCCATTCAACTCATCGTGCCTGAGCTGGTTCTTTGAAAGAGCTACCCAAATTGTCTCACTTTACCAACAGACTTGCAAACTTATCCTTTTCAAGTATATATCCAATTCCCTTTAGAAAGTTAAGAACAAAGGAACAGGAGTATGTGAGCGGAGAGCAGAGGCCATGAAACACGAGAGGGGCACAGCAGAGACCCTCTGTGATGCAGAAAAGAATCTGGAAAAAGTTCTAAATTTGACTGTGACATCAGAGTAGTGGTGGACCCTGAGGAACTACAGTTCAGTGATTAACTTATTTTACAACTAAGTCAAGTGCATTAATTAAACACAACTTAATTATATAATTTATCAGATCTAAGGGAATAAAATTAACTAAAGGATAATATTAAAGGGTTCTGAATTTTCATCAAATTAAAAATCTGACATTATATAAATAGATGAGTTAAGCAAAAAATAAAATAAACGGAGCTAATAAACAAAACCAAGAAGCAGAGTAAAAGGGGGCCAATAAAAATTATTTGACCTGGTAGATTCCCTGGGGCTGACAGCACTGTGGGCCGCTACTTGTGTGGGTTTCCTCAATGCTATCAATGGGGAAACCCACACAGTCCTCACAGTTAGCAGCCCCTGGTGCTGTCTGCCCCCAGGGAATCTAACTAGTCTGTGAAGTGCCACTTTGAAGTGGTGCTATGCAAACAAAACTTTCCCCCAAAGAACAGTAACAGGGATAGTTTACCAAGAAGCCCCTAATATTAATTAAACAAATAAAATAAGGTAATATAGGGATGCAGCATGTGGGAGTCTGTGGAGAGCTTTATGATCCCAACCACATCTTCAGTAAGTGTCTGCGTCTGGGGGAACTACAGCTCAGAGTTGTTCAGCTGCAGTTTGAGGTGCAGACCCTGTGGGACATTGGGAAGGGGGAAGAGTTACCTGGACTTCTTGATCCAGGAGGCAGTCACACCCTCTTGGGATAAGTTGTGGTGCAGATCTGCTCAGTGGTCATGGACTGGAGAGTGTGACTATGAATCAGATGGGTAATGGATCCCAGATGCAATGCTGGAGGTGCCTCGGCCTATGCCCTCATCCAACAAGTATGAAGTTTTTGCTGCCTGTGTAGTTGAGGAGAAAGTCTGCAAGCGTGGATGAGCAAACTGACCACAGCAGAATGGTACAGGAGATCATTCAAGTCGTTGGTGGGGGGGGGGGGGGAAGGAATGCGGTATTGGTTAGGGACAGTATAGTCAGGGGGATAGATACTTTTCTCTGCATCCGCGACCGGGCATTTTAAAGGTTGTGTTGCCAGTTCAGTGCCAAGATTAAAGACAACTTATCGCAGTTGGAGAAAAACTAGCAGTGGGAGGAGAACGATCCAATTGTCTTGATCCACATAGAAACCATTGACATAGGTTCAACTAGGAATGCTGTTCTGCTGAGAGTGTTTGAGGAGCCAGTGTCAAAATTAAAACGTGAAACTCATGGGTGTGGTACGCGAGCCATGTCAAACTGGCATAGGGACAAAGAGATTAGAAACTTAAGGGGACTGTTCCCTCTGCGACACCCTGGTCCATTCTTCCATCACCCCAACACCTCGTCCCCTTCCTATGCAATCACAGGAGACATAACATCTGCCCTTTTACCTCCTCTCCTCACCATCCAAGGTCCCAAATGTTCCTTCCATGTGAAACAGCGATTTACCTGTACTTTTTTCAATTTAGTATACTGCATTCACTGCTCACAATGTCGTTTCCTCTACACTGGGGAGACCAAATGCAGATTGGGTGACCACGGTACGGCACAGTCCGCAAGCATGACCCCGAGCCTCAAGTTGCTTGCCATTTTAATTCACCTCCCTGCTCTCATGCCCACATTTCTGGCCTTGGTCTGCTACAGTGGTCCAATGAAGCTCAATGTAAGCTTGAGGAACAGCCCCATATCTTCCAATTAGGCACTCTATAGCCTTTTGGACTCAACATTGAATTCAACAATTTCAAGGGCATGATCCCCATTTAAAAAAAATTAAACTTAGTTTTAAAACCATGTGCCTGTCTTAAACTTGTTTTTCGTGCTTCTGCTTTTGGACAGAGCATTATTCTGCCATTAACACTCCAAACGCTTGCTTTGTCTTTTACTACAACTATTAGCACTCCCTTGCCTTGTGTTCCGTGACATCTCTGTCATTTAATCTCTCCTGCCCTCCACCCTTGTTCTTCTTCCTCGCCAAACACCCCACCTTCACTTGCTCAAAGCCTATCACATTTCTAACTTTTGCCAGTTCTGATGAAAGGTCACAGACCTGAAACATTAACTCTGTTTCTCTCTCCACAGATGCTGCCAGACCTGCTGAGTATTTCCAGGACTTTGCTTTTATTTCAGATTTCGAGCATCCACATTATTTTGCTTTTAGATTAGAAGGTTAAATGCGTGGCTGAAGGAATGGTGTGGAAGGCAGGGGTTCTGATTCATGGGGTACGAGCACCAGTACTGGGGAAAGAGGGATGGGCTCCACTTAAACCAGGCTGTGAGCAGTGTCCTGGCAAACTGACTAACCAGGACAGCAGCCAGGGCTTTGAACTAATTTGGTGGGGGTGGGAGGATTTAGAAAAGGGTAAATTCAAAAGCAGGAAGAAAATGTCAAGAGTAGTGGTTTGGGTAAAAATCAGCAGAGTGCGTCAGGAAGGGACAGATTGTTTAACAGAGGTAATACAGCATTAGTGACTAAAGGTATCATAAAAGTAGAAAAAAAGTTAAAGCTAAATGCATTATATCTGAATGTGTGAATCATTCACAACAAAATAAATGAATTAATAACATAGATAGAAATTAATGGGTTTGATCTAGTCGCCTTGATGGAGACATGGTTGCAGAATGAACAAAGTTGGGAACTAAATATTCCAGGGTACTTTACTTTTAGAAGAGATAGGCAAACTGGAAAAGGTGTATAGCCCTGATTATGAAGGATGGATATAGACAGAAGAGGGAAACGATCTTAGCTCCAAAAATCAATTTGTGTAGAACTAAGAAATAACAAGGGGCAGAAAACACAGGTGGGAGTAATTTATAGGCCCCAGAACAGTAGTTGGAGTGTTGGGAAGAGTATAAATCAGAAAAAGAGAGATGAATGTAACAAAGGAAATACAGCGATCATGAAGGACTTGAATTTTTATATAGAGCAGGCAAACCAAATTTGCAGAGACTGTGTGGAGGACGAGTTCATAGAAAGTATACAAGATAGTTTTCTAGATCAAGAAACTAACACTAGAAACAGGAACTTTTCGATCTAGTATTGTACAATGAGAAAGGGTAAATTAATAACTTTGTAGTAAAGGAGCCTCCGGGGAAGAGTGATCATATGATGAATTTTAAATCTAGTTTGAGTGTGATTTAATTAAGTCTGAAACTAAGGTCTGAAATCTGAACAAAGCAAACTACACAGGTATGAAGGATGAGTTGGCTAATGTAGATTGGGAAACATGTAAATAATTAATTCATAATTAGCAATAAATATACATTCCCGTTAAGGAATAAAAACCCCACAGAAAAAGTGGTTCAACTGTGGCTAACAAGAGTTAAAGATTGATCTAATTCTAAGGGAGATGCTTGTAATGTTGCCAAAAAAAGTTGTAAGTCTGAGGATTGGGAGGATTTTAGAATTCAGAACAGGATGGCCAAAACTGAAAGAAAAAGTAGGATATGAGAGTAATCTAGCAAGAGACATAAAAACAGATTTAACAGCTTCTTCTATAGGTCTGTAAAAAGGAAGAGATTAGTAAACGTATCTTGGAGATAGGAGGAATTATAATGGGGAAGAAGGAAATGGCAGAGACACTAAACAAATACTCTATCTTTCATCACAGTAGAAAACACAAAAAGCATTATGGAAATAGTGGGAACCAAAGATCTAGTGAGAATGATGAACTTAAAGAAATTAGCATGAATAAAGAAACAATACTGGAGAAATTAATGGGACTAAAAGTCAACAAATCCCATGGACCTGATGGCCCACATCCTAGGTTTTAAAAGAACTAGTTGATGCATGGGTTTTGATCTTACAGAATTCACTAGATTCTCAAACAGTCCCCATGGACTAGAAGGTAGAAAACATGGCCTTACTATTCAAGAAAGGAGGAAGAGGGAAAAAGATTCAGGGAACTATAGGCTAGTTTGCCAGACATCGGTTGCAGGGTAAATGCTAGAATCTATTATTAGGGACGTGGTAACAGAACACTTAGAAAATCATAATATGATTAAGTAGAGTCAACACTGATCTGGTCAAGGTTTTTTTTTGAGGTTGTAACCAGCAGGGTAGATAAGGGGGAAACCAGTAGATGTAGTGTACTTTGATTTTAAAAATGCATTCAATAAGGTGCCACGAGATACACAAAATTAGAGCTCATGGGATTGGGAGTATTACATTAGCATGGACTGAGGATTAGTTACAGTACAATCCAGAGTAGGAGAAAATTAGCCTTTTTCAGGTTGGCAGACTATAACTAGTAGGGTACCACCAAGAGCCTCAACTATTTACAATCTGTAACAATGATTTAGATGAGGGGACTGAATAGAATGTATCCAAGTTTGCTGACAACATAAAGTTAGGCTGGAAAATAAACTGCGAGAAGAACACAAAGGGACTGCAAAGGGATATAGACAGGTTAAGTGAGAGGGCAAGAACATGGCAGATGGAATAGAAATGTGGTGAAGTTATCTGTTGACAGTCAGAGATCAAGGTGTCCCTGTACACCAATCACAGCAAGTTAACATGCAGGTACAGCAAGCAATTAGGAAAGCAAATGGTACATTATGCTCTAATTTCTTTGTAATAAAGGCTAATAAAGATGTCTTACTACAATTATATAGGGCCTTGCCAAGACCACACCAGGATTTTGGTTTCCTTAACTAAAGGAATATACTTGCCTTCGAGGGACTGCAACCAAGGTTCACTGGACTAATCCCTGGAATGAGGGGATTGTCCTATAAGGAGAGATTGAGTAGACTAGGCCTATATTTACTAGGATTAGAAGAACAAAAGGTGATCACACTGAAACAGGGGCTGAGGGGCTTGACAATGTAGATGCTTGGAGGATCTTTCCCCAGTTGAGTGTGGAACTACGGGTCACAGTCTCAGAGTAAAGGGTCAGCCATTAAACACTGAGATGAGGAGAAATTTCTTTACTCAAAGGGTTGTGGGTCTTTGGAATTCCCTACCCCACAGATCTGTGGATGCACAATTGTTGGGTACATTCAAAACAAAGATCAATAGATTTTTGGATACTAAGGGAATCAAGGGATATGGGAGACAATGTGGGAAGGTGGAGTTGAGGTAGATCAGTCATGACTTTAATGGTGGAACAGACTGGATGAGCCAAATGGCCTAGGAACATAGGAGCAGGAGTAGGCCATTCAGCCCATTGAGCCTGCTCCACCATTCAATACGATCATGGTTGATCATCCATTTCAATGCCTTTTTCCCACACTATCCCCCTGTCATTGGTATTCAGAAATCTGTCAATGTCTACTTTAAACTTACTCAATGAATGAGCTTCCACAGCCCTCTGGGGTAGAGATTTCCAAAGATTCACAATCCTCTGAGTAAAGAAATTTCTCCTTATTTTGAAATGGTGTTCCCTGGTTCTAGACTCCCCAACCAGGGGAACATCTTACCTGCAGCTACCCTGTCTATCTCTAAGTATTTTGTAGGTTTCAATGAGATCACCTCTCATTCTTCGAAACAGGCCCAGTTTCCCCAATCTCTCCTCATAGGACAGTCCTACCACCTCAGGAACAAGTCTGGTGAACCTTTGTTGCACTCCCTCTATGGCAATAATATCCTTCCTAAGGGAAGGGGACCAAAATTACACACAGTACTCCAGATGCGGTCTAACCAAGGTTCTATACAATTGAAGCACGACTTCACTACTCCTGTACTCAAATCCTCTTGCGATAAAGGCTAACATACCATTAGCCTTCCTAATTGCTTGCTGCACCTGCATGTTAGCTTTCAGTAACTTATTGACGAGGACGCCAGGTCCCCTTGTACATCTACACTTTCTAATCTCTTACCATTTAAGAAATCCTCCACACATCTGTTCATCCTACCAAAATGGAAAACCTCACATTTTTCCACATTATATTCCATCTGCCACGTTCTTGCCCACTCACTAAATTGTCCAAATCTACTTGACACCGCTTTGTATCTTCCTCACAACACACATTTCCACCTAGTTTTGTCTCACCTGCAAAATTGGAAATATTATATTTGGTCCCTACATCCAAATCATTGATATATATTGCGAACAGCTGGGACCCAAGTACTAATCCCTGCAATACCCCAACGGGAGAATGACCCGTTTATTCCTACTCTCTGTTTTCGGCCTGTTAAACAACCCTTAATCCATGCCAGTATGTTAACTCCTATCCCATGTGCTTTAATTTTGCTAACCAACCTCCTGTGGGGGACTTTATCAAAAGCCTTCTGAAAATCCAAGTATACTGCGTCCACCAACTCCCCTTTCTCAATTCTGTTTGTAACATCCTCAAAAAACTCCAACAAGTTTGTCAAACATGATTTCCCATTCGTAAATCCATGTTGACTATGCCCAATCAGATCATTATTACCCAAGTGTCCATTTATCACATCACAACTGTTCCAGAATCTATAATATTTTGGAAGATGATCAATCCAACCATCATCTCCTTAACTACCTCTTTCAACCGTAGAGGAGGAATTCTTGGAGTGTATATGGGATGGTTTTCTGGACCAATACGTTAAGGAACCAACTAGAGAACAGGCCATCCTAAACTGGGTATTTATTTATTTAGAGATACAGCACTGAAACAGGCCCTTCGGCCCACCGAGTCTGTGTCGACCATCAACCACCCATTTATACTAATCCTACATTAATCCCATATTCCTACCACTTCCCCACCTTCCCTCAAATCCCCTACCACCTACCTATACTAGGGGCAATTTATAATGGCCAATTTACCTATCAACCTGCAAGTCTTTGGCTGTGGGAGGAAACCAGAGCACCCGGCGAAAACCCACGCGGTCACAGGGAGAACTTGCAAACTCCGCACAGACAGTACCCAGAATCGAATCCGGGTCGCTGGAGCTGTGAGGCTGCGGTGCCAACCAATGAGAGAGGAATAATTGACAATCTAGTGGTGCGAGACCCCTTGGGGACAAGCGACCATAATATGATAGAATTCTTCATCAAGATGGAGAGTGACGTAGTTGATTCTGAGACTAGGGGCAATTTATAATGCTGAATCTTAGTAAAGGAAACTACGAAGGTATGAGGCGCGAGTTGGCCATGACAGATTGGGAAACGTTACTTAAAGGGATGACAGTGGGTAGGCAATGGCAAACATTCAAAGAGTGCATGGATGAACTGCAACAATTGTTTATCCCCATCTGGCGCCAAACCATGGCTTACAAGGGAAATTAGAGATTGCATTAGATCCAAGGAAGAGGCATATAAATTTGCCAGGAAAAACAACAGACCTGAGGATTGGGAGCAGTTTAGAATTCAGCAAAGGAGGACCAAGGGATTGATTAAGAAAGGGAAAATTGAGTATGAGAATAAGCTAGCGGGGAACATAAAAACGGACTGTAAAAGTTTCTATAAGTATGTGAAGAGAAAAAGATTGAAGACAAATGTAGGTCCCTTACAGTCAGAAACAGGAGAATTTATTATGGGGAACAAAGAACTGGCTGACCAACTAAATGCATACTTTGGTTCTGTCTTCACAAAGGAGGACACAAATATACCAGAAATGTTGGGGAACACAGGGCTTAGTGAGAGAGAGGAACTGAAAGAAATCAGCATTAGTAGAGAAATGGCATTGGGGAAATTGATGGAATTGAAGGCCCATAAATCCCCAGAGCCTGATAGTATACATCCCAGAGTACTTAAGGAAGTGGCCCTAGAAATAGTGGATGCATTGGTGGTCATCTTCCAAGAGTCTGTAGACTCTGGAACAGTTCCTACAGACTGGAGAGTAGCTAATGAAACCCCACTATTTAAAAAGGGAGGTAGAGAGAAAGCAGGGAATTATAGACCAGTCAGCCTGACGTCGGTAGTGGGAAAAATTCTAGAGTCCATTATCAAAGATTTTATAGCAGATCAGTTAGAGAACAGTGGTAGAATCGGACAGAGTCAGCATGGATTTACGAAAGGGAAACCATGCTCGACAAATCTACTAGAATTCTTCGAGGATGTAACTAGTAGAGTTTATGAGGGGGAGCCGGTGGATGTGGTTTATTTCAACTTTCAGAAGGCTTTCGACAAAATCCCACATAAGAGATTAGCGTGTAAAGTTAAAGCACATGAGATTGGGGGTAGTGTATTGCAATGGATAGAAAATTGGTTGGCGGACAGGAAACAAAGAGTAGGGATAAATGGGTCTTTTTCCGAATGGCAGGCAGTGACTAATGGGGTACCGCAGGGATCGGTGCTAGGACCCCAGCTATTCACAATATACATTAATGATTCAGATGAGGGAACTAAATGTAATATCTCCAAATTTGCAGATGACACAAAACTGGGTGGGAGGCTGAGTTGTGAGGAGGATGCAGAGAGGCTTCAGGGTGATTTGGACAAGTTAAGTGAGTGGGCTAATGCATGGCAGATACAGTATAATGTGGATAAATGTGAGGTTATTCACTTCGGTGGCAAAAACAGGAAGGCAGATTCTCTGAATGGCTATAAACTGAGAGAGGGGAATATGCAATGAGACCTGGGTGTTCTCGTACACCTGTCGCTGAAGGTAAGCATGCAGGTGCAACAGGTGGTATGTTGGCCTTCATAGCGAGAGGATTCAAGTACAGGAGCAGGGATGTCTTGCTGCAATTATACAGGGCCTTGGTGAGGCCACACCTGGAATATTGTGTGCAGTTTTGGTCTCCTTATCTGAGCAAGGATGTTCTTGCTATTGAGGAAGTGCAGCGAAGGTTTACCAGACTGATTCCTGGGATGGCAGCATTGACGTATGAGGAGAGATTGAGTCAGTTAGGATTATATTGGCTGGAGTTCAGAAGAGTGAGGGGGGGGGTGGGATCTCATAGAAACCTATAAAGTTCTAACAGGACTTGACAGGGTAGATGCAGGAAGGATGTTCTCGAAGGTAGGAGAGTCCAGAACCAGGGGTTATAGTCTAAGGATACAGGTAAACCTTTCAGGACTGAGATGAGGAGAAATTTCTTCACCCAGAGTGTGGTGAGCCTGTAGAATTTGCTACCACAGAAAGCAGTTGAGGCCAAAACATTGTACGCTTTCAAGAAGGAATTAGATATAGCTCTTGCGTTTAAAGGAATCAAAGGGTATGGGGCAAAAGCAGGAACAGGCTACTGAGTTAAATGATCAGCCATGATCATAATGAATGACAGAGCAGGCTCAAAGGGCCGAATGGCCTACTCCTGCCCCTAGTTTCTATATTTCAACACTGTAGGATGTAGAATATCAGGTCCCGAGGACTTATCATTTCTCCAATACAACCTTCTTACTAATACTAATTTCCCTCAATTCCTCATTCTCCTTCATCCCTTGGATCTCTAATTCTGGGAGATTTCTTGTATCTTCCTCAGTTAAATTCAGACACAAAGTAATCATTTAGCTTCTCTGCTATTTCTTTATTCCCCATTATAAATTCTCCTGACTACCTGTAATGGACCCACATTTGTCTTCGCCAAACGTTTCCTTTTTATGCAACTATAAAAGTTTTTACAGTCCGTTTTTATATTTTTTGCTAGTTTACATTAATATTCTATTCTCCCTTTATCAGTTAATACTGCTCCAATTTCTTAAGTTATGTTTGTAAGCTACTCAGTTCCTCGAGCTTGTTTTGCCATTCAATTAGATCGAGTCTGATCTCTATCTTAACTTAATTTACCTGCCTTGGTTCCCTTAATAACCTTGCACAACAAAAAAAATCTATCAATTTCAGTTTTGACATTTTGAATTGCCTTGATCTCAACAGCATTTTGGGGGGGCACAGTTCCAGATTCCCATCGGCACTGGCCTCAAAGGCACAGCAAGAGGCCATACCTTGAGGGAGACAACACCTGGAACACTAAGCAAAGACACTCTGAACAGTTGAAGCTAAAACCAATCAGACATTTGAAATAATTCAAAAATGGGGGCAACTTCTTATCCTTAAACACTGGTTACCTCACAGGAGCCTTGCATAGTCATAAAAAAGAATTAAGGCTTTCTGAATAAATCTAACCATTTCATTTCATTCCCTCAGTTCTTTGCGCTCAGACTATCTTATTTTCTATTTCCAAGAACATCCTGAGTCTGGGGAAACCCATAAACACTGTGATTACCTTTATTTATGTGCTATTTACCTGGAGGTGTTTGCTGAGGAGACGGTTTTGGATTTGGGTTCTGGAGTTGCTTTTGTGCCATTAGAGCCATGTTCTGCCCCATGCAACGTCTCCAGTTCCGAGGGAGTCTCACTTGGATGAAACACTGGACCCTCTGGGATTTCTGGGCTCTCTTCATTCCCATTGAGACCTGGGACTGTTCCCTGCAGCATCTCTGAAGGCTGAGCTTCCTCCTGAATTCCAGAATTGCTATCCCCATTTTCACAACTGGGTGTTTGAGACTGCTCTTCCTGTCTTTCATCAGCTGTTAAACTGCTTAGAACCGAAGCATTGCCCAACTGAGCCCCATCCATTGGGTTAAGACTCTTCTCCAATGTCCTTTCACGCTCATTGACCTCTGCTTTTTGATGAGGTCTTCCACTTTGTGGGTCAGACAGAGGCGATTCCACTTCATTCTCAGTCTCTCCCTCACCTGTCCACTTTCCTGAGTTCCTTGCAGTGTCCTCCTGACAGTCTGCTGTAGGTAGACTTTGTGCAAGAGTGGGAATGTTTGGAGTAGGGGTCAGAGCTACCTGTGTCTGCTCCAACTCCAACTGCGTTGCTTTTGAGCCTCCGGCCTCAGCGTGGCCTGGTTTAAGCTCCACCGCGTCACAAGACTGACTAGGTGATAAAGGCATGTCATTTAACTGATCAGCTTCAGATGCTGTGAGACGCTCCTCATTTAACACTGCACTCCTTGGATTTTCTGTGATAACAGTATCCACTGTACTGCTCCGACTCTCACTTGGAGGAGCTGCTCGTTCCTCAATCTCCTCCTCAGATTCTTCATCCTCACTGTCACTCTTCATGATTGGCTGGCCTTGTCCACTTCTCAAGAGTTGTAGGGTAACCACCTGTCAGGAAAGAACAAAACATGATCACTGCAGAACCATCACCGAGGCATAAAAAAATTACTGCTGGGTCCATTAACAGATTAGTCAGTGCACTGTCCAGTGTTGAATTGATCCATGCAAGTTTTATTCCCCCAGTCTGTGCTGAATTATTTGATCTCAGTTGGGTGCCAATAAGGTGCATGTGTAGATCCCTTTTGAGACCAGGCTCAATCGCAATGCCCCAAAGTTCAATTTCTTGCTGACAAACTTAAGGGTGAGCATGAGATCACCTAATGGCTTTGCCAGTTTATCCAGTGCGTTGCTGAGACACTCAGGCCAAGAAAATCCCAAGTTCACTCCCTGGTCAATGCTGGATAGGGCAGTAACAGTGGGGCAGGGGAAGGGATGGCAAATAATCAGGACTCAGGTGACCCAGGACTCCCAATTTCAACCTAATGATGAGTATTGTGTGTGGAGTTTGGGCAAGAACAGCACTGGATTCTGGCATGATGCAACAACTCAAATAACCTGTCCATCTGATCAAATCTCCCAGATGGGTCATTTGGGTGACTGCGGAACCAAACCCCAGCAAAAACCAACCATTTCTTTGGAGAGGGTCCATCTTAATTTATCCATTCACAAATATCCTAAAGTCACTCCATTTATGGGGCAATACAATGGAAGTCTTTAAAATGATCAAAGGATGGGTAGTCAAAGGTTCAACCAAAAAACCATAAATACAGAGATTTAGAACAGAAAGGAGAAACTTCACACAGCTGAGAGGCTGTGGAATAAATTTCCAGGATTAATAGCTGAAAAGAAACAATGTCAACATTCAAGATCAAATTGGATAGGTGAATGAAGGAAGAAAGTTTAAAATAATGTACACACCAAGAGGTAAATGTGATTATATTTACTTGCACAAGTGGAGGGTAATAACGGAAATAAGCTGGTTGGGCTGTGTGGTCTGTGCTATAATTTCGATGTATATTTCTATGTATTTCAGCAGTTTAAGTCGTCTCAGGATTTTCAATCCACTACAATTCCTGGAAGTCTATTCCATACGTTGATTCCTGTACGAGACAGAATTTCCTGACTGCACTCCTAAAATTAATGTTCAGTAGTTTGAACTCAGACCTCATTGATATTGTTATCCGGTCACAGCCAGTCAAACACATCCTTTCAACGTCGAAAAACACACCTCTCCAGTCTTTCCTCATTAGTCAGACCCCAACATAGGGGAATCAGCCTCATGACCCTTCCCTGCACTGTGACCAGCAGGTGAACATCTCCTCTGTGTCTTGACCATCAGAAATGAACATAGTACTCAAGGTCTGGCCAAACCAGAGTTCATGACTTCCTCTCCAACATGATTATTTGGCAATGATTTTCAACATCATATTGACTTTGATTGCTGCCCTGCATTGGTTGGACATGTTGAGTCTACTCAGACTCCTAGGTCTCTTTCAGCACCAGTGACTGCGTGTATTGCTTATTTTTCCTCTTTACATCCAATACTTTACTCTTGGCTGCATTAACTTTCACTGGCTATTATTGTTCTGCCCATTTCCCCATTTTGCCCAACTCATTCTGTAATTTCTGAGCCTTCCAATTCTCCTGTCCCTCCAAGTTTGGTATCATCCACAAATTTGACCAACTTGTATTGGGTTTCTGAATCCAGGTCGTGGATGTAGATTAGAAACACTGAACTCTGTGGCCATCACTCAGTACTTACCCCATCTGAAGTAACTAGAGTACGTGTGACTTTCTACCCTTCAGCCAATTTCTTATCCACTCCCAGGGTTTACCCGCACCCTTACAGCTTCAAACATGGGAAATAGCCTTTTATGTAGACATCATGGTTGGAAGTCTGGGTACACTTTGTTGTAAGGCTTTTCAGTGTACTTTGGGTACCACTTCCTCATAGAAGTTAAGAAAGCTGTTCAGGCAGGAGTTTTTCCTTTCTGAATCTATGCTGACTGTTGTTCACTGGATATTAAAGAATGCCAAAGTTTACTTCTGATAATCAATTCATTATTTTTACATGGAATGGAAAACTAATGGGGCTGCAATTGCCATGCATGTTTTGTCCTTTTTGAACATATCTCTTTCCAATCTATTAGCATATCCCAGTGTCCAAAGACTTCTTCATAATAGTAGTCACTGCCTCAGAGATCATCTCCCTCAGCTTTCCAGGCTGAATACCATCTTTCCCCAGGGATTCATTTGTTTGAGCCCTATGAGCCTAATACTTCCATCTCATTTACAACAGAGTCACTGATTTTCCTGGGTTGTCACATATCTTCCCTTCTGAATACTTGGAGGAAGTAATCATTCTGAATTTTTACTATCTTGCAGTCATCCTTAGTTTCAAACCCTGGCATGGCTTTCACCTGTTCTGACTGTTGTTGTACTGAAAGAATGTTTGCTCATTGTGCATACCCTCTCTTGCTATGCTTATTTCCTGTATCCATCTTTGTTCCTCAATCATTCATTTAATATGTTTTTGCTTTTGGTGTGTCCTGTCCTTTCAACAGGATTTGCACCTTTTGAAAGATGATAATAGCTCTCTTGTGGTAAAGTTAAGGTCTTTTCTGTCAAGATACAAGGGGTGGGCTCCAGTCAGCACAGATTGGCAAATACATTTCTCTTCTTTCTTCAACCCTTCCTCGCAGTAAAATGCAGGCACACGGTGGGACAGGTGCGGTAGGAAGCTGCCTGATAACCACGCTTGTGGAGAAACTCTGCATCCTCCAATTCTGGCCTCTTATGTGTTCCCCCTTTCCTGCACTCCACCATTAGTGGTAGTGCCTTCAGCCACCAAGAACCCAAGCCCTGGAATTCCCTCTCTAAAACGGTCTCTCAATCGCTCCTGCCTCCTTTAAAACGCTCCTTAAAACCTACCTCTTCGACCAAGCCTGCTCTAACTCTTTATGTAGTTCTATATCAACTTGTGTATGATTATGTTCAGGTGAAGTGCCTCAGGAGGTTTTAAAGGCGCTATTATTGTTGGCAAGTTGCTGTTGTGTATGCGCTGCCACATAGTGCGAGAAAGAAAGAGACAAAACTTCAAATCCACTGTTACAGTTGAGGCACAGCGACTGAGCCTGCACTGAGGCCAGTCGACTATCTTATATTAACTATACTTGCACATGTTTATTTTGAAATCTGAGGAAACAAACAGAAGAAAGATTTCATCAAGATTATATCCCAGTCTGGACAATAGGTTTTAATCACAGCTGTCAGGTATACAAACAAGTCCAACCCGACTCCTTGATGCCGGCCAGTTACAAAGTCTGTACCTTGATAGTGTTCACGATGACGCCAAGGACTGCTCTGCCGCTGTACATTTCGTCCAGGTCAAACTCGCCTCGCAATGACTGAAACACGCCATTCATGATTTTCTTCACCTGCAAGAAGATTTGTCACCCTGCAGCTCATTACAAACAGGTTTTGAGGCTGATTTTTCAAGATGAAGGGCAGAACTACTGGGAAAGTGATGCTTAACGTCACCATTAAGCACTCTCAGGTCAGGTGCAGCACAGGTTAGATGCAGAGGAAATGGTCTTTCTACAATGCCAAGAACCAAAACCCAGAAGAGCACATCTTACTACAGAGCCGTGTGATGTTTGCTCTAGTTTCTAGATAACAGATTGCAAACAGTTATGTACTCGAGACTCTCAACCAACAAATGGGTTGGCACAGCCCCATACTCCCTTTACGCAAGGCCCTTGCACAAGAGGGCAGAGAGGAAGGAATGTAGGTGTTGGGGGGGTGGGGGGGGGAGGCAGGGGAGGAAAGAGGAGAAAAAAATATTTATGAAATATCCTTCAGTTAGACCCATTAGATAGAAACACTTTCACACATCCCTTCACCAACTGAAGGGATGAGGGGTCTGATCTACTAATTAGAGGGACACCTGCAACTTATTTGATTGAGCACCTACAAGAACAAGACATTGCACACTTCCAGTTTTATGGTCACAGAACATGCACAAAGGTGCACTCTGCAAATTAGCTAGGAGCAATATCAGAAAAACATGTCTATGGGTGACTGCTGTTCTCAGGATATCAGGTCTCTGAGGTAGCCAGTCAGATTACCTAGCAGATCCACTGGACGACAGTAGCAACACCACATTCTCCTTTAAGGTCAGTGAAGCCTTGAACGAGAGAACCACGGAGCAGTCACACCTGGGTTTGCACCCATAGTCCTCTGTCACCAACAGCCTCAATACTCAATGACAATAGGCCAAGCACTTCCCTCTCAAGGAGGGTTAAAGCAAAGTGACAGCAAACCTTAGGCTACACTCAGGAACCTCCTAGTGGCTGGCTGCATAGTACCTGTATAGGAACTTGGTTAGGATAGATGTATAGAAATGCAAGGGAAAAAATACTATTGAAACCAAAAAATGATCATGACTAAGCTACAACATATCAGCACCCACATTAATTCACTGTGCTCGTAATGATGATTTACTCTCCATACCTCCTCAGCAGTGTCGCCTGAATGTGGTTCTTCACTAGTTGCAGGGACTCGCCTTTGCAGCTCACGGATTTGGCTGTTGTAGTGTTCCTTCATTGCAGCAGCTCTGCTCTGCAGGGATGAATACTGAAACATACAGACACAGCGCTCAAACACTTGTGTAACATCTTCATTTCGCCACAACAGCCACCCTTGGTCATGGGACAAACCAGCACTGGACTATTCGTAAGACACTGGACCCCATGTCCACTAAGGGATTGGTTATGAGTAGACAGTGGAGCAAAGAGCGTACTTTCATCTAATCACTCAGGTCAGGATAAAATCTCAAGTCTCGTGGCAGATGGCTTTCCAGCTAATCACAGCACTCATTCATTCTATTCTCCGCACTATATTATTTAAGGACCTTAGCTGTTCATACAGCTAGAATAACCATTCATCTCATTAATGAGACACTGGAAATGCAGAGTGACTGCTGCATTGCCAACACAACAATCACTGCACTTCAAAGTAATTCATGGTACAAAGCACTTTGTGGAATTTTACTGATGTTGAGATGTTGTATTGATGCAAATACTTCTCGTTTCTCTGTTCTGCTCAGCCCCAAATCAAACAACAATTTCAATTGTGGTTAAGGGAGGTGGTGGAAGAGAGCACAGAGGCAGAACCTACTTGTGCTCAGTTGAGCACCATTACACTACAAATACTACTGGCAACTTCATCCTCCAAATCCTTTGATATTGTTATCCGGTCACAGCCAGTCACAAAATTTACAGCGCAGAAATAGGCCTTTCAGCCCAACAGATCTTTGTCAGCCTCCTCCCACCACACTTCATCTCATCCTGTCAACATTTATTTCTATGCCTTTCTTGCTCATGTACTTATCAAGCCTCCCCTTAAATGCATCTAAGAAAATTGCCATCATCCACGTGGTAACGAGTTTCATATTCTCAACACTCTCTGGGTAAAGAAGTTTCTCCTGAATCCTTATTGGATTTATCAGTGACTACCTTAAATTTATGACCCCTAGTTTTGGACACCCTCACGAGTGGAAACCTCTTCTCTACATCTTATTTATCATAAAGACCTCTATCAGGTCACCTGTCAGTTGGAATGGGAGCTGGTAATGAGTGTCTAACCTTAAACTGGTTACACGCGATTAAATGACTCTAGAATCATTTCCATCACCCTGAAACAAGCAACTCATACAATCTCAAGTAAAATCAGCTATTGAGTTTGGTGATTTTAGGGCCTGGCTTACAATGGCCTGTAAGAGGAAAATTCAGTATAAGTAGGTAACTGATTATCTTAACAGGATAACTATCTTCATTCCGTACCTCTGCAAACTAACTAGGGCCCTTGCTCTTTGCTCAGAGGCGGCCCTGATCTCCTGATGCAACACACCTCAAAAAATCGATTGCCATAAACTTTCCTTTTAATGCAAATCCAGTCCAAACCCAACCGCTACTGGAACTTGAGGCTAATTAATTCCAAACACCCACTTCAGTGATGATTAGTCAGTAATAATTTTTTTTGTTATTCTTTCACATGATGTGAGCGTCACTGGCTAGGCCAGCATTTATTGCCCACCCCTAATTGCCCTCGAGAAGGTGGTAATGAGTCGCCCTGAACTGCTGCAGTCCATGTGGTGCTGTTAGGAAGGGAGATCCAGGATTTTGACCCAGCGACAGTGAAGGAACGGTGATATAGTTCCAAGTTAGAATGATGTGTGGCTTGGAGGGGAACTTGTAGGTGGTGGTGTTCCCATGTATCTGCTTCCCTTGTTCTTCTAGGTGGTACAAGTCGCAGGTTTGCGAGGTGAAGTCAAAGGAGCCTTGATGAATTGCTGCAGTGCATCTTGTACATGGTATACACTGCTGCCACTGTGCGTCGGTGGTGGAGGGAGTGAATGTTGAAGGTGGTGGGGTGGGGTGCCAATCAAGCGGGCTGCTTTGTCCTGGATGGTGTCAAGCTTCTTGAGTGTTGTTGGAGCTGCACCCATCCAGGCAAATGGAGAGTATTCCATCACACTCCTGACTTGTACCTTGTCGATGGTGGCCAGGCTTGGGGGAGACAGGATATGAGTTACTCACCGCAAAATTCTCAGCCTCTGACCTGCTCTTGTAGTCACAATATTTATATAGCTGGTTCAGTTCAGTTTCTGGTTAAGGATAACCCCCAAGATGTCGACAGTGGGAGATTCAGCGATCATAATGCCATTGGGCAGCGCAGTGGTTAGCACCGCAGCCTCACACCTCCAGTAACCCGGGTTCAGTTCTGGGTACTGCCTGCGTGGAGTTTGCAAGCTCTCCCTGCGTGGAGTGCTCCGGTTTCCTCCCACAGCCAAAGACTTGCAGGTTGATCGATAAATCGGCCATTGTAAATTGCCCCTATTGTAGATAGGTGGTAGGAGAATTGAGGGATGGTGGGGATGTATTAGAGAACATGGGATTAGTATAAATGGGTGGTTGATGGTTGGCACAGACTCGGTGGGCTGAAGGGCCTGTTTCAGTGTCGTATCTCTCTATGATCCTATGACTCTACGAATGTCAAGGGAAGAAGGTTGGATTCTCTCTAGTTGGAGATGGTCATTGCCTGGTATTTCTGTGCCGCAGTAGTAATGAACCGTGAGCCCAGGTTATAAACAATGCACTCTGAAAAGTCAGTTTTATTTTCAGCAAAACTAACTACGGGAACAGTAATATGCCCTAAGCCTCCAGGTACTGTAACCAAACCTCCAACCCACCGAAATCTGGTGAACATACTGCAACACACCAGAAACGGATAACAGATCGGAGCTGGAATCAGCCCTTCAAGCCTACTGTGCGACTCAGTAAGAATATGGCTGATCTTCTACTCTACCAGGCCGCACTAATCCCATATCCCTCAATTCCCTTAATACCATAAAGTCTATTGACGTCTGCCTTGAATATACTTAATGACTGTGCATCCACAGCTCTCTGGGATAGAGAATTCCAAAGATTCACAACTCTGAGTGAAGAAATTTCTCATCAGTCCTAAATGACCAACCCTTTATTCTGAGACTGTGTTCTAGATTTCCCCAACCAGGGAAAACATCCTCTCACCATTTACCTTGTCAAGCTTCTCAAGAATTTTATATATTTCAATTAGATAACCTCTCGTTCTTTTAGACTTCAGGGAATACAGGCCTAATTTACTCAAACTCTCCTCAAAGGACAAACCCTCATCCCAGGAACCAGTCTAGTGAACCAATATTGCACTCCCGCTACAAAGGCAAAGATCTGGCAAATGGAGTATAATGTGGGAAAGTGTGAAGTTGTCCACTTTGACAGGAAGATTAAAAAAGCATATTATCTAAATGCTGAGAGATGGCAGAGCTCTGAGATGCAGAGGGATCTGGGTGTCCTACTGCATGAATCGCAAAAGGTTACTATGTAGGTACAGCACGTAATTAGGAAAGCTAATAGAATGTTATTGTTTATTGCGAGGGGAATTGAATAAAAAAGTAGGGAGATTATGCTTCAGCTATACAGGGCATTCATAAGACCACATCTGGAATACCGTGTACAGTACTGTTCTCCTTATTTAAAGGAGGATGTAAATGTGTTGGAAGCAGTACAGAGAAGGTTTACCAGATTGATAGCTGGAATGGGTGGGCTGTTTTACAAGGAAAGATTGGACAGGCTAGGCTTGTATCTGCTGGAATTTCGAAGAGTAAGAGGCGACTTGATTGAAACATAAGATCCTGAGGGGTCTTGACAGGGTGGATGTGGAAAGGATGTTTCCCCTTGTGGGAGAATCTAGAACTAGGGGTCACTGTTTAAAAATAAGGGGTCGCCCATTTAAGACAGAGGTAACGAGAAATGTTTTCTCTCAGAGGGTTGTGAGTCTTTGGAATTCTCTTTCTCAAAAGGCAGTGGAAGCAGAGTCTTTGAATATTTTTAAGGCAGAGGTAGATAGATTCTTGATAAGCAAGGGGGTGGAAGGTTATCGGGGTAGGTGGAAACGTGGCGTAATGAGTTCAGCCATGAACTTACTGAATGGCGGAGGAGACTCAAAGGATCAAGTGGCCTACTCCTGCACCCAATTCATATTTTCATGTGTACAGCAAGTATATCCTTCCTAAGGTGGGAGACCAAAACTGTTAACAGTACTCCACGTGTTGCTCAATGCCCTGTATAATCCTAACCATCTCCTGAATCCAAAGTCACCACAATTGCTGTCTGTGTAGTTCAATGAATTAAGGGGTCAGCCATGGCTCAGTGGATAGCACACCCTCCAAATCAGAAGGTTATAGGTTCATGTGCCACTTCAGAGACTTGAGCACAAAATCTAGGCCACACTCCAGTGCAATACTGAGGGAGTGCTGCACTGTTTGGAGGAGCTGTCTCCCGGATGAGATGTTCACTTTTTTTATTCTTTCATGGAATGTGGGTTTCACTGGCTAGGCCTGCATTTATTACCCATCCCTAATTGCCCTTGAAAAGGTGGTGGTGAGCCACCTTCTTCAACCGCTGCAGCCTATCTGGTTTAGGTACAGCTACAGTGCTGTTAGGAAGGGAGTTCTAACATTTTGATCCAGCGACAGTGAAGGAACGGTGATGTCGTTCCAAGTCAGGATGGTGTATGGCTTGGAGGGGAACTTGCAGGTGGTGGTGTTCCCATGCATCTGCTGTCCTTGTCCTTCTAGGTGGTTGAGGTCACAAGTTTGGCAGGTGCTGTCTAAGAAGGAACATAGGAGCAGGAGTAGGCCATTCAGTCCTTCAAGCCTGCTCTGCCATTCTAGATCACGGTTGATCGTCTACCTCAGTGCCATATTTCCATACTATCCCTATATCCCTTGATGTCATTAGCAACTAGAAATCTATCTATCGCCATCTTGAACTCACTCGTGACTGATCTTCCACCACCCTCTGGGGCAGAGAACTCCAAAGAGCATTGGTGAGTTGCTGCAGTGCATGTCACTGTGTGTCAGTGGTGGAGGGAGTCAATGTTGAAAGTGGTGCATGGGGTGCCAATCAAGCAGGCTGCTTTTTCCTGGACGGTGTTGAGCTTCTTGAGTGTTGTTGGAGCTGAACTCATCCAGGCAAGTGGACAGTATTCAATCACACTCTTGACTTGTGCCTTGTAGATGGTGGACAGGTTTTGGGAAATCAGGTGGTGAGTTACTCGCTGCAAAATTCCCAGCCTCTGACCTGCTCTTGTAGCCACAATATTTATATGGCTGGTCCAGTTCAGTTTCTGGTCAATGGCAACCCCAGAATGTTGATATTAACCAAGCAACTACACTTGAAAAAAATAATTTATTTGGCTGTAAAGTACTTCGGGATGCCCTGTATTTGTGCAAAGCGCTAAATAAATGCGAGCCTTTCTTCTTTAAAGTGCTTTACAGCCAATGAAGCACTTCTGAAGTGTAGTCACTGATGTAATGTAGGAAACACGGCAGCCCATTTGCACACAGCAAGGTTCCAGAAACAATACGATAATGACCAGATAACCTGTTACAGTATTGTTAGTGGAAGGATAAGTTCTGGCTAAAACTTTGGGAAGAACTCCCATGTTCTTCTTGGAAGTTTTTTTTTTTTATTTATTCACAGGACGTGGATATCGCTGACAAGGCCAGCATTTATCGCCCATCTCTAATTGCCCTCGAGAAGATGGCTGCGAGCCACCTCATGAACCGCTGCAGACCGTGTAGTGAAGGTACTCCCACAGTGTTATTCGGGAGGGAACAGACTTTAAACAGATGCCCTGTCTGCCCTCTCAGATGGATGTAGAAAGTCCCACAGTACAATTTGAAGGGGATAAAAAAAAAACAAAGTACTGGAAATACTTAGCAGGTCTGACAGCATCTGTGAAGAGGAGTAGGGTTAACGTTAACTCTGCTTCTCTCTCCATAGATGCTGCCAGACCTGCTGAGTATTTCCAGCAGGTGCAGTATTTGGCTTTTATTTTACAATTTGAAGGGGTTTGGTGGGTGCAGGGGAGGGGGGTTGTCTCCCTGGTGTCTTGGTTAATCATCCCTCAAACATCACTAAAAAAAAAGACAATAGTTTGGTCATTTATCTCATTGCTGCTCGAGACCCTGTTGTGTGCAAACTGGCTGCTGTGTTCCCCTAAAACAGTGGTTGCACTTCAAAAAATACTTCATTGGGATGTATCAAAGCAATTCACAGCCAAAGATGTGAATGGCGCTTTAGAAATGCAAGTTCTGTTTTTTAGTCTCCTTCTGCTCTTATGTTTGCACTCCCCTGCAGACTAGTCACACAACCCCCAGCCATCCCAGGGCTGTACAAAGCTTTGCTTCTTGCAGAGTTCAATACCTGAACAGTTTTGACACAGTATGGGGCTCTGTAAATAGAAGCATCATTACCCGCTCCTTCAGTGCTTGCAGCTCATCTGCCTGCTCCTGGAGGGACAAGAGCTTCTCTTCCTCCACGTCACGAGACTGTTTCAAAGCCGCCAACTGGAGAACGAGAGAAAGAATCACAACGTGAAAACACAGCAGCATTTCAATTGCAGAGCCACACCCATCATCCTCTTCCACCCTCAACCCCCAACAGTTACAGCATCGAAACAGGCCACTTGACCCAATAGGTCTATAACCAGCATTTATGCTCCTCCCACCCTATCTGCTCAATGTAAGTTAGTGTATAGCGAAAGAAAAAAGCTTTTTATATTTAAACTTGAGTTTGCTGTAATGTAGATTTATATTAAGATGCGGCACAGCAGGTTGTGTGGCTGGACTGCAGTATGTACGAGTATTGGCAGCAAGACTATCCCAACTGCAGCAGATATCTCTGTCTCGAATCTCTCCAGCTCAAAGTCATTGAGCGACAGTGCAAGTTGGAGAAACTCTAACACAAAATGGAGGGGAAGCAGGCACAATGGGGCTGCTGTAACCAAGAGTGCAAGAGGGGGTGGGTTGGCAAAGCAAGCAGATCGGCAGATCAGCAGAGGGGGTGGGTGGGGAAGATGGAGCAGGGCGGAGGGGTGTTGGGAAGAGGGAGAGGGGGTGTGGAAGGGAGAGGGGAACATAATTAAATGGGCAGATAGCATTCTTTGTAAGGAATATCGAGTGTACCATATGGTATGTTGCCTACCTTGTGCCAGGGTGAGGAACAACGTGAATTCGTTTGAAAGGATAGCGAAGGAATATCCAGTTGTTGTGGTCCATGTTGGGACCAACAACACAGGGAACAGTAGGCAAGAGGTCCAGTTTGGAGCGTTACAGGAACTCTGAACTAAATTTAAGAGCCTCAAGCGTTATAATTTCTTGATTCTTACCTGAGCTACTTACAAATTGGATAAACAGATTAGGGAGGTGAACATATGGCTGAAAGAGTGGCGTGCGAAAGAGGAGTTTCATTTCATAGGACACTGACACTCAGACACCAGTTTTGGGACAGGAAGGAACTGTATCATTGGTAAAGGCTCTACCTGAACTGGGCTGAGTCCAGGGTCCTAGCGGAAAGGATAAATAGCGTTGTCTCAAAGATATCAAATTAGTAAACGCCGGGGTGGAGGTGGGGGGGCAATGCGATGCTCAGGTGGAAAAGGTAATAATATATATAAAATAGTTCAAAAAGCAGCTAAAGGGAAGAGATTAAACTAAGTCAGAAACTGTGCTTTAGCCAACACACGTAAAAAGAGAAAAAGATGCAAAATGATTAAACCAAGTAGAAGAAATAAGAAACATGAGTAAAACAGTGTTGAAGGACAGATTATGACGTGTGGCCCTAAAAAATATTCATACAAAAGCAGAGTACGAGAAACAAATCCAATGAACTGCAGGCGCAAATTCAACTTGGAGGGTACAACATGGTAGCCATTATATGGCTGAGGACGTGGAACTGAATACACCATATTATAAAGTCTACTGGAAAGATAGGGAAAATGGTAGAGTAAGAGGAGTAGTCTTATTGATCTAGGATGAAATCACAATGATATGAGAGGATATAATGGGAGGTAAACAGGTTGTAGAGACTTTATGGGTAGAAGAAATAGAAAAGATTTAGGACTGGTAGCAGCTGTGAAGTGGTAGATTGTATAAATGCAGAGATTAGACAAGCATGTAGTAATGGCAGCGTTGCTTTAATGGGGGATTTTAACTTCCATATGTTATTTTGCTTATCCCAATTTATATGTCAGAAAGGTAGTGAGCTCGACTATGTCTGGGATCGTTTTCTGCAGCAATATGGCCTAGAATCAAAAAGACTTTGAGATTTAGTAATGAGGAATGAGTCAGATTCAGTTAATATCTGTTTAACATTTATCGAATAGCTATCATAACACGATCAAGTTCAACATAGTGTTTGAAAGGGAGAAAAGTGAGACAGCTACTCAGATTCAGGCAAGGTTGACTTCAATGCAATGAGAGACTGTCCACAGTAAATCTGTTAATAGGTAAAATGACAGATGATCAGTGGGAGGCATTTTAGAAAAAGAATGATGCAGAACCACTTTATACCCCTAAGGGCCAAGAGCTCTACTTGCAGAAAAAAGAACAGCTATGGATGCCTAAAGACCTAAGAGACAACATACAAACTAAGAAAAAGCATACAAAAAATAGCACAGATCCTTTCCAATGGGAAAGATACAAAGAACAGCAAAGAGTGACAAAACAGACACTAAGCGCTACAGAAAGGGAGTATGAAAAGAAACTTGCAAGTGATATCAAATCAGCACAAAAAAAGTTTGACAATTTATTTGGAAAAAGATGGTGGTCCAGAGCAATGTGGACCCCTTGAAAACTGCTAGCAGTGATATTTGTCTATAAAAATAAGGAAATAGTGGACAGGTTGAATAATTACTTTGTGTCAGTATTTACAGTGGAGGAAGAAGTCAGTATGCTGTACATCCCAAAGCACAGAGACTCAGCATTACTGTTATTTTGCTAATGTTAATTTTGAAGAAAATAAATGGTACTAAAGAGTGACAAATCCTCAGGACCAAATTGTTTCTATCCTAGGGTGTTAAAGGAAAGACAAGAACATTGCAGTTGCCGTAACTATAATCTTCCAACATTCTCAATTCAGAAACTGTTCCTTTAGATTGGAAAATTGCACGTCACTCTGCTATTTAAGAAAGGCGAGAGGGGGAAATCAGGGATTTACAGATAGTCAGCCTTACATTGGGAAATAGTGTCTATAATTAAGGGTAGGGTGACTGAACAACTTAAGTTTTCAGCTGATCGGAGAAAGCCAACATGAATTTGTAAAGGGTAGGTCATACCTGACAAATCTGACTGAATCTTTTGAAGAGGTGTCTAAAGTAGTGGACAGAAGAATGTTTATGGATGTTAGAGACTTCCAGAAGGCATTTGATAAAGGGTAGATCATGGTAGGGGCATTTGATAAAGTCCCCCATAAGGGACTGTTGGCTAAAACTGAAGCCCATGGAACTGAAGGCAAATTATTGACCTGGTTAGGAAATTGGCTGAGCAGTGGGAGACACAAAGCAAGGATAATGAGCAGATACTTTAATTGGAAGGATGCTGAAGGATCCAAGTTGGGGCCTAAACCATTCACCAAATTTATTAATGACTGAGATGATGGGTAGAAAGCCACGTATCCAAATTTGCCTTTGACACAAATATAGGTGACACTGTAAGCAGTGTAGACGGAGGCATAAAATTAGAGATATTGAAAGATTAAATGAATGGGCAAAACTGTGGCAAATGGATTTCAATGTCGGCAAATGTGAAGTCATCCATTTTGGACCTAAAGATAAAACAAAGTACTTTCTAATGGTGAAAAGCTAACTGTGGAGGTCCAAAGAGACTTGGAGGTTCAGGTACATAGATCATTAAAATGTCATGCAGGTGCCGAAAATATCAAAAATGCTAATAGAATGCTGTTTTTGTATATCTGGAAGAAAGAATACAAGAGGGTAGAAGCTATGTTACAGGTATACAAAGCCCTAGCTACACCACAACTAGAGTACTGTGAGATATTAGAAATGTGAAAGGTTTTAAGCAAGTAAAGCAGGGGTGGGGCAAGAGATAACAAAGGAGGTGTAGATAGGACAAGTCACAGAGAATAACGGACCAGAAGGTCGTGGAGCAAAGGCAAACAGTATGTTAATGGTGTGAAAGACTATTACAGATAGGGTGTTAATGGACTGAAATGGACAGTGCTTACCCACTCTTTTTTTTCCATGTTTGTGCTTGTGGCTGTTCAGTTTTCAGTCAATTAACACCCTATCAGTACTAATGCTTTGTCTTTCAACCCACCATTAACATACTGTTTGCCTTTGCTCCATGACCTGGTTGGTTATTCTCTGTGACCTTGTCCTATCTACACCTTCTCCTTTGTTACCTCTTGCCCCACCCCGCTTTACTTGCTTAAAACCTTTCACATTTCTAATATCTGCTAGTTCTGAAGAAGGGTCACTGACCTGAAACGTTAACTCTGCTTCTCTCTCCACAGATGCTGCCAGACCTGCTCAGTATTTCCAGCATTTCTTGTTTTTATTACCAGAATGATACCTGGACTCCAAAGGTTAAATTCTGAGGGGAGTTTTATTTAATATTCGTTCATGGGATGCGAGTGTCGCTGGCAAGACCAGCATTTATTGCCCATCCCTAATTGCCTTCGAAGATGGTGGCGAGTCTTCTTGAACTGAAGTCCACATTGTGTAGGTACACCCACAGTGCTGTTAGGGAGGGATTTCCAGGATTTTGACCCAGTGACAGTGAATGAACAGCGATATAGCTCCAAATCAGGATGGTGTGGGACTTGGAGGGGAACTTGCAGGTGGTGGTGTTCCCATGTGTCTGCTACCCTTGTCCTTCTCAGTAATAGAATTTGTAAGTTTGGATGCTGTCTCAAAGATGGCTTGGCAAGTTGCTGCAGTGCACCATGTATATTGCACATACTACTGCCACTGTGCACCAGTGGTGGCTGAAGTGAATGTTTAAAGTGGTGGATGGGGTGTCGGTCAAGAGGGCTGCTTCGTCCTGGACGGTGCCGAGCTTTGAGTGTTGTTGGAGCTGCACTCATCCAGGCAAGTGGAGAATATTCCATCACAGTCCTGACTTGTGCCTTGGAGATGGTGGACAGGCTTTGGGGAGACAGGTGGTGAGTTACCCACCACAGAATTCTCAGCCTCTAACCTGCTCTTGTAGCCACAGTATTTACGTTTCTGATCAATGGTAAACCCCAGGATGTTGATGGTGAGAAATTAGGCAATGGTACTGTAGTTGAATGCCAAGGGGAGATTGTTGGATTCTCTCTTGTTGGAGATGGCTTTTGTATGGCACTTCTGTGGCACATATGTTGCTCATGTTAATCATTATAGAAATTAGGGTTGTATTCTCTCCAGTTTAGAAGGTTGAGGGGCAATTTGATCAAAATTTTCAAGCTATGAAGCAGAACAGACAGGATAGAGGGGAGAAAATATTTCTGCTGTTTAGGGAGTCTAGGAGTAGAGGGCACAGCCTGAAAATGAGTCAGGCCTTTCAGGAGTATAATTAGGAAACACTTCTACACGCAAAGGTGGTCGAAGTTTGGAACTATTTCACAAACAGCAATTGGCATGTTCCACGTTCAATCCACTCTGTGTAAAACAAGTTCATCCTGAATTCCTTTTGGATTTATTAATGACCATAGTTATGGCCCCTTGTTTTGGACTCCCCACAAGTGAAAACATCTTCTCAACATGTACCTTATCAAACCACTTCTAAATTTTGAACACCTTGTTCTGGTCTGCCCTCAGTCTTAAAGAGCCCCAGCCTGTTGAGTCTTCCCTGACAAGCATATAATCTCAGTTCTGCTATCACCCTTCTACCTCATTTTTTGCATCCTCTTCAGTGCCTCTGTCCTTTTTTTAAAAAAAAAACAATGAGACCAGAACTATGTAGTCACACACTAAACATCCCAACTCACACCACCTCCCTAAATACACAGGGTACACCCCCGCTGAAAAACTCAAGTGCATGACCATCAGGCAAAAAGCAAGTTCAGGCTTGGCTGTGATGGCAACATTCACTGTCTAGACTTAGATGAACAGTAGCTGGTCCTGCTTAAGTGTCAACTGTGACTCAGTTGGTAGCACTCATGCCTGTGTTAGGTGATACACTGAAGACTTAAGTGCATAATATTGTCTGACATTCTAGTGCTGTACTGAGGGAATGCTGCCCGGTTTGAGGTGCATTTTCTTCCTTGGTAAAAACAGATGCAAAGTACTCATGCAGTAACTCAGCCAAGGCCCCTGCCTCCATGTGCTGATCCCCCTTTTAGTCCATAATCAGCCCCAACCCTCCTCTTACTATTTAAACTCCTAAAGACGACACGCGGATTGCCTTTAATGTTAGCTGGCAGTCTCTTCTCATACTCTCGCTGCCTCTCCTTTCCTTTTTCACTTCCCCTGATTTTTCTATATTCAGCCTGGTTGTCACTTGTATTATCAACCTGACATCTGTCATACACAGCCTTTTTCTGCTTCATCTTACTCCCCATCTCTTTCGTCTTCCAGGGAGCTCTCACTTTGGTTGTCCTAATTTTCTACCTTGTGGGAATGTACCTGCATCGTACCTGAACACTCTAATCTTTAAAGGAAGCCCATTGTTCCATTACATTGTTGCTTGCCAATCTTCTGATTCCAATTTACCAGATCGGTTCTCATCCCATTGAAATTGCTCCTTGTCCTTTTCCAGCTAACCTAAATCTTACGTTACTATGATCACTGTTCCCTAAATGTTCCCCGATAGACACTTGATCCACTTGACGCATCTCATTGCTCACAGTCAGATCCAGCAATGCCTCCTTCCTTGCTGGGCTGGAAACATAGTGATCAAGAAAATTCTCCTGAACATACAAACTCTTCCCCTTCTCTGCCCTTTACACTATTACTATCCCAGTCTCCAGTAGGATAACTAAAGTCCATAATTGCTACATCATAGTTTTTGTTCCTATCATTTCCCTGAAAATTTGGCCCTTTATATCTTTCCCACTAGTTGGTTTCCTACAGAATACACCCAGTACTCTAATGTTTCTTACCTCTAACCAAATAGATTTGATCACTGACTCCTTTAGGACATCATCTCTCTCCAGCACAGTAATGTTCTCCTCACCTGCACTTTAATGTTCTCCTCCTTTCCTTCTTTATCTTTCCTGAACACCGTGTATCCATGAATATTTTGTATCCAGTTCTGCCCTTTTTTGAGCCAGGTCTCTGTTATCACACATCATATTCCCATGTGGCTATCTGCGCCTGGAGCTCACCAACCTTACTTACCATGCTTCATGTGTTTACATAAATGTGTTGAAACCTAGCTTAGACCTTACTGAATTCCCTCCAATTCTGATGCACCTAATACCTTACTATTTCTTACTCTGGTGCTATCTGTCTCTTCCAGTCCTTTGTACACCTAATGCAACATCCTGGTTCCCATCACCCTGTCAAATTAGTTTAAACCCACCCCACCAGCACCTTTGGTCCCAGTTCTGTTGAAATGCAACCTGTCCGGCCTGCAGAGGTCTCACCTCCCCCAGAACTGGTCCCAATGTCCCAGGAATCTAAAGCCCACCCTCTCGCCACACATTCTTCTGTTCTAGTCTCCTATTTCTATACTCACTAGTGCATGACACCAGAGTAATTCGGAGCTTACTACCTTTGAGTTCCTGCTTGTTAGTCTCCTTCCTAGCTCCTTAAAATTTGCCTGAAGGACCTCATCCCTCTTTCGATCTATGTCAATTCCAGGAGAGAAAGGACTGATCGACAGGTAATTGCAAACTGCTTCGTTGGGTTCCCCAACAGCTGGTCATAGCAGCAAACATACTATTTCCTGCTTAAGGAAAGATACAGACTGGTATGAAAGGCATAAAGAGAACATCTCCTCCCCTTTTTGGAGAAATAATTAAAACTAAAACAAGATCCATTTAGTGTTGCACCAGTTCATTGGACAGCTACCCACACATTTGATCAGACACTCTGAAATCACTGGGTCCTGCAGGAGTTGGATATGTCTCATTCCTCCAGGCACTACCCACCTTCATCTCCAGCTGGGAGATCCTAAGCTGCTGGGATTCCCGCTGTTCACTGATGTCTCGGTACTGCTGGTTGTGTTGCTCCTTGGCCAATGCCAGCATTCGGTCACACTTGGCCTGCCACTGTGATTCCAGCTCTGCCTGCATCACTGAAATCTGGGACAAAGCACAAAGAACTCACTTCAACAAGACTCCAGTTTTAAATTCAAAACAGATTCAGTGGCATGTTATGCATGAGTAAAGTTCTTCAAATAGAGCACGTATACACTACATGCCCAATGACATTCAGACCATGGTGTAGGTGTGCACAGGATAGATATGAAGGCACATGCAATTTTATTTATTTTAATAAGTAAAAACCTAGGGTTCCAATCACAACAACACCCTTCCAAAAGTGGCACTGTTATGATCCTGTAGTTTTTTTTTTCCCCGGGAAGTAAAGGCCTGCTCAGGTCGGGAAAAAGAACCCGACCAATCCACAATGGACCCGAGCCCGACCCGGCCCAATTCCCTCCAATTTTGCCCCAAGCCTGACCCGACCTGAGCCCGACCCGACCATCCATTGACTTACCTTCCGACTCGGAACCTCCAGGAACCTGCAGCATGTGTGTGATGATGTCATAGCGACATCACTCGCTCACTGCGCAGACTCAGTTTCGTCCCGGACTCCCAGCTCAGGTAAGTTTTTTATTTTTAACACTTACCGGCAGAGCACTTACCGTGTGTGCCCAGCCCGACCCGGACCAGAGCATGAAAGCCAGACCTGGAAGAGGGACCCGACCCAAACCCGACGCACGTCGTTGGGTCCCATCAGGTTTGGGTCGGGTAGCAGGCCTTTACCAGGAAGTACGCGGTGTGCCTTTAAGGCTGCAAAAGGATCGGTACTGCTTTAAGGCAACAAGCCCAGGGAATGCATTCTCGTTGCTGTAGGATATAACCATATGGAGAGGGAACCAACCAGCTTCAAAGAATGCATCCTGGTTACCTGGCAACAGCCATTCGGAGAAGAACTTACATTTTTGATCTGGCTTTTGAGAGACAGTTAACAGACACAGACAGACAGCTGGACCAGCATGAACCTGTCAGAGTTCTCTGATAATTTAAACTGAAGGTGAAGTTTAGACTGATCACTTTTTCACCCCTCAAAACAATTCTAAAGCCAAATTGATTCATTGAAAAGAGTCTGCAAGTTGTTGATTGCTGAATTCATCGTTGGAAAAAGAGCATCACTTCAACTGGAACTAGACTACTGACTGTCCTGCTGTTGAAGAACTTTTCCCCCCATTGGACAGCTGAGAGAACTTCAAGCAACCTCGGACTGTTCCACATTGGAAGATTTCACTTTGGCAGGAGTGTATATCTACAGGGACACTAACTTCTCTATTTTAAATGTTGTTATATCTTAGTAGTGTCTAAGAATTTAGCTTTTCTAATTAAACAGTTAATTTGCTGATCTAAAGATACCCGATTTGGTTAGCCTCATTCAAGGGTTAATAGATGGTCAATTTGGCTGTGGTTTTCTTGAATTTGGAAAGTTTAAAGTGATATGTTAAGTGATCTGTGGAGTGGTGGGATTGATCTGACAGTGCGTTGCTCCCACTGCAATCAGAATCATATATTTTGATTGGAAGCTTTGTGATGAGCAGGCAGTCGTAACAGTACTTATTAAATTGTGAGTAGTGCAGGACAATGCAGTTACCTTATCCCCAAAGATAGCACCAGACTGCAACCTCGGTGTCATGAGCTTCTGGCCATGAATCTGCTCCATCACCAAGGCTTTGAACTCCATAATATTGTCCATCTCCACTCCTGCCTCAGCTCATTCATGCTTTTATTTATTTAGAGATACAGCCCTTCGGCCCACCAAGTCTGTGCCGACCAAGAACCACCCATTTATACTAACCCCACAGTAATCCCATATTCCGTACCACCTACCTACACTAGGGACAATTTACAATGGCCAATTTACCTATCACCTGCAAGTCTTTGGCGGTGGGAGGAAACCGGAGCACCCGGTGAAAACCCACGCGGTCACAGGGAAAACTTGCAAACTCCGCACAGGCAGTACCCAGAATCGAACCCGGGTCCCTTAGCTGTGAGGCTGCAGTGCTAACCACTGCGCCACCTTTGTTACCTCAAGAATGGACTATACCAATGCTTTCCTGGCCAGCCTCCCACTTTGCACCCTCCATAAACCTCAGGTCAAGCAAACTCTATTGCTGGTATTCCAACTTGCACTAACTCTTATTCACCCATCATATGTGTGCTGGCTGACCTACACTGGCTCCCAGTCCAGCATTGCCTTAATTTTAGAATCCTCATCCCTTTTTCCAACTACCTCCATGACCTCGACCCTCAATCTCTATAACATTCTCCAGCCCTACAATCCTCCTAAAACTCTGTACTTCTCCATTTCTTGTCTATTACACATCCCCAATTTTTATTGCTCCACTACTGGCAGCCATGCCTTCAGTTGCCTAAAACCTAAAGTCCGGAATTCCCTCCCTAAACCTCTCCATCTCTCACCTCCTTTAAGATGCTCCTTAAAACTACCTCTTTAATCAAGCTTTTGTCACATGTACAAATATCTCTTGCTATGGCCTGTTGTCAAATTTTGTTTGATAACACTCCTGTGAAGTGCCTTGGGATAAAGGCATTATACAAATGCAAGTTGTTGTTGTGGTAGATGGAGCAGCTCGACTATGTATTGCATGTGCTATGGTAGAGTGTGAAAAATGAAGTTTATGCTTCATTACAAGTTACTGAAAGCTAACATGCAGGTTCAGCAAGCAATTAGAAAGGCTAATGGTATGTTGGCCTTTATCGCAAGACGATTTGAGTACAGGAGTAGTGAAGTCTTGCTTCAATTGTATAGAACCTTGGTTAATCTGCACTTGGAGTGCTGTGTGCAGTTTTGGTCCCCTTCCCTTAGGAAGGATATTATTGCCACAGAGGGAGTGCAACGAAGATTCACCAGACTTGTTCCCAGGATGGTGGGACTGTCCTATGGAGAGATTGGGAAAACTGGGCCCGTTTTGAAGAACAAGAGGTAATCTCACAGAAACCTACAAAATACTTAAAAGGGATAGACAGGGTAGATGTAGCTAAGATGTGTCCCCTGGTTGGGGAGTCCAGAACCAGGGGACACAATTTCAACATAAGGGGGGAAGCCACTTAAGAAAGAGATGAGGAGAAATTTCTTTACTCTGAGGATTGTGAATCTTTGGAATTCTCTACCCCAGAGGGCTGTGGAAGCTGTCATTGAGTATGTTTAAAGCAGAGATTGACAGATTTCTAAATACAAATGACCTAAGGCGATATTGGGATAGTGTGGGGAAAAGGCATTGAAGTGAATGATCAGCTATGATCATTTTGAATGGCGGGGTAGGCTCAATGGGCTGAATGGCCTACTCCTGCTCCTATATTCCAAATGTTGGCTACTGTGTTTACCTGGAGATTAAAGTGTCTTTTAATGTTCCAAAAACTTAATTTCTTTCTTAAAGAGCTTTAGTTAAGGGTTGCTGCACATTATGGTTTGGCCATCGAAACTAGATAATGCTGAACCATGGCTCCCAGCACTGGCCACTTTTGTGCAACACTGTATTGGGTGTCACAATTTGCCAATAGAAGGTCACCTTTCTCAACCCAGCTGGGATATACAGGGAAACAGCTGGAGCCTGTGATGGATCAACAATCAGTTTATCATCTTTCTGGATGCTGCAGGATGGGACAAGTGGTCACCTTATCAATGCCCATTTTGCAATCAGCACATCATGGGCTGGATTCTATTGCGACGGCGGGCGAAAGAAAATGGTGGCCCGCACACAAGGGGCGCACTTCGGGGAGCCGCCGTGATTCCAAATGCAGCGGCTTATTAGCATGGCCGGGGTGGCCGCCCCCCCCCCCACCACAATGATGTGGAGGTGGGCGAACCATCCAGGGCAACGGCGTCCGGCACCAATGCACAGGCTCCATTTTTAAAGGGCTCAGAGCCCTAAATGATAAGTGAAATTTTTAAAGAGACAGTTATTTTAAAGTTAATAAAAATGAATAGAAGGGGAGGGGTGGCTGCAGGGCCACCACGGGGCCTCTTCACCTCAAATGAGATCGGGCCAGGCCCTCAAGGCGCGGGGTCAGTGGCAGGCCTCTTCCAGAGCGATCTTCGTGCACCCCCCACCCCCGCAACTGTTCCCGACGTCAAGGGTTCTATAAAACTCAGCCCCATCTGTCTCACAGTAAGCTTGTTTGGGGAAAATAAATTTTGCAGCCATAAAACATTGGAGGATGAGGCAATTTCTGGGTTTCATTCAGATTTAAATCCAGTATTGCAGCGCGTGCGTCAACTTTGTTGAGGTCGAGTGTACTCAAGCCTCCGTGTCACCCTTGTGTAACGGACCACAAGACGCAAGTGTGTGGTAAAGTGCCTCCCACCATCGACCCGCTTCAAACTCCCATGCAGTCTGGTTGCGATCAGAAACTTATGGAGGAACGGTAAATCAAAGGGGCTGAACCCAGTACGGAACGTTAAACATGGATGTGAACGGCCCACTCCCTCCACCCACTCTTAGCCGCTGTGCTATGGTGCCGTTCCCTTTACCTGCTCTGCTGCAGCCTGGTCAGTCGATGTCCGGGTTTTCTTCAGCAATGACCGCACTTTTTCCAGTTCCTGCTCGTATGATTTCCGGATTTCATCCATCTCCTCCTCTGCTCGCTGCCGTTCCGTTACTGCTTTTCTCTTTCTTTCTGCTAAACTCTGAGCACAGAAGACTCAATTACCACAAGAGAATAGGAGGCAACTCACCCCAGTTCTTCCTGGATAGAAGCAGGTCTCCAGCCTGCATCGGGCAGAGTACAGGATCACCAGGAATGCATGGGTATAATTTGCATTTCACCATCTCATTGCACAGCATACTACTAAACCAACATACTGCACTCTCACACTCTCAGATAGATAAGCTAATCACAAATAAGAAAGCAATCTGCATCAATCACAGCTGTAGCCACCCAGATCTACCCCACTTAATCACTTTTCTCTCTACCTTTTCCAGATTCTCCATCTCGGCTCGCAGGTCTACAAGCTCCTCCTCCATGCTGGCGGCCTTCACCTCAAGCTCCTTACGGCTTTGTTTCTCTGCTTTGTACCGAGTCTGAGCGTGCTTCGACACCTCCTGCAGCTCTGAGGCACAAAGGCTGGTTACAGGTGAACAAATTAGCTACCGAGCAAATCAGACAACAATCTCGCCCTGATGAAACAACCAGTCATAGGCTTAATCCACCATGGACTCGTTGCAGCCTCCATGCCTGCCTAAACATACTCCACTCAGACTACACAGCACCATGGGCAAACCTATAGGGCTAGTAATACAAGAGTCATATGACACAATCACTCTCCATTTATCAGAATTCCCAATCTCGGCTATGGTGACAGAGACGTACCAACCAGTTTCATGTGCAGTGCAGCGGGCTGACCTACAGCAGTAAAGCAATGGCTTGGGCGTACAGCTGTTTCTAGCCATGATTCTTCTGTAGCCTCCAACCAAGCTTCACAAGGTCAAAAGGAGAAACAGCAAGCAAATGCCAGGTTCTTTCCGAGCACAGGGAAGCAAAATAAAGACACGATGGCTGCCCAAGTTTCCCAGGCACCCTAACTCAAGACAAAAGGAGCAGAAAGCTTAATGATTTGCTCATGCTGTATATGTGCTATCATACAACACAGGAGGTCAGCCTGCCCATTTTACTTCTGTCAGCTCTTTGAAAGAGCTGTCCAACTAGATCCACTCTCCTGCTCTTTCCCATCGCCCTGCAAAGTTTTCAAGCATATATCCAATTCACTTTTCAAAGTTACTATTAAATCTGCTTCCACAACCCTTTCAGGCAATGCATCCCAGATCACAACTGTGCAAAAAAATTCATCTCCCCTCTGATTCTTTTGCTGATTAAGTCCGTATCCTCTGGTTACCAACCACAAGCCCCATCCCCTCCCATTAGTGGAAACAGTTTCTCCCCAGCTACTCTTCTAAAGCCCTTTATAATTATCAACACCTCTTAAATCTCCCCTGCATTTTTTCTGCTTGAAGGAGAAAAACTCCCAACGTCTCCAGTCTCTCCACATAACTGAAGTCCCACATCCCTGGATCCACCTCGCCAAGACTTTCACATCCTTCCTACGGAGTCCTTAATCAGTGATTTATAAAGAGATAGCATAATTTCCTTGTTATTGTTCTCTACACCATGATTTATAAAGCCCACTACACCATATGCTTTTTTAAATAACTTGATCTGCCCTGCCATCTTCAAAGATTTCTGTACATACACTCACAGATCTCTCTCTTCACTACTGATTTGCAGCCCAAAGAGTTCTGAGCCATCCCGTGTACCTGTTAACTGGACTTCCACATTGTTGAGTCGCAGCCTTTGATCCTCTGCCTCCTGCAATGCTGATGCGAGCTGGTTGCGCAGCTCCATCTCCTTCTTCTGGTGGGCTGTGAGCTCCAGCTGCAGCTTGGCAACTTGGCTGGTGGCCACTGCTAGTTCCTCAGTCACCTTAACCTGAGTCACAATGGGGGGGAAAAAAATAAGGACTTTCACTTGAGCTTTTTTTTCCCTTCATGGGGTGACAGCATCGTTGGCAAGACTAGCATTTGTTTCCCATTCCAAATTGTCCTCAAGGGGATGCTGAGTTACCTTCTTGAACCGCTACAGTCCATGCGGTGAAGGTACATTCACAGTGCTAGGAAGGGAGTCTTGACATTTGGCTAGAGGGCACCATCAATACAAAAGACTGAACAAGCCGGTAAAACAAAAGAACCTTCGACAGAAAGCAAGCTGGTCAAAGGGGGCGCAACTAAAAGAGACACCACGTTATCTGACCACTGCACTATAGGAAAACTGCCATGACTGTAAATCAACAAACACAAGATTGTCAACACAGCAGGCACCAATCCATTTAGTGTCCTAAGCGTTCCTGTATCTCTCTTCATACTTGGGAGTTATCATCTCTGTGGAATCATTCTGTATCCAGTTCCTCCAATACATTTGTGTACTACAAGGTTTGGGTCAAACAGCAGTGAAAAACGATCCATGAACAGCCCGGCACTGGAACTTAGCAACAAGAGTAGGCCATTCAGTCTCTTGAGCTTGTTCCTGGCTGATCTGTATCCCAAGTCCATTTACGCACCTTGGTTCCATTAAGCTTAATACTCTTACCTAACAAAAATCTACTGATCTCAGTTTTAACATTTTCAATTTACCTAGCAACAGCTTCTTTTTTGGCTGAGGGGAGTGGGGATGGGGAGTTCCAGATTTCCACTACCGTTTGAGTAAAGTAGTGCTTTCTAATATCAACCCTGAACAGCCTAACTCTAATCTTAAGGTTATGCCCCCTTGTTCTGGGCTCCCCAAGCAGAGGACATAGTAAAGAAAAAGAAAAACTATTAAATCTTTTAATCATTTTAAACACCTCAATGAGATGTACCCTTAGTCCTCTATTCTTCAGGGGAGACAAACCTAGTCTAGGTATCCTATCCTTATAATTTAACTCTTTTAGCCCACATATCATTCTGATGAATCTGCGCTGCACCCTGCTCCATGACCAATATATCCTTCCTGAGATGTGATGCCCAAAACTGAATACAGTACTCAAAATGGGATCTAACCAAAGCCTTACATAACTGTAACCCTTTGCATTCCAGTCCCTTTGAGATAAAGGCCAACAATTCCATTAGCCTTCTAAATTAGTTTTTATACATGTCCACTAGTTTTGTGATTTCTGTACATGAATCCTTAAATCTTTTTACTCCTCCACAGTTCCTAGCTTCACACCATTTAGAAAATACTCTGATCTTTCTTCGGACATCGCGGATAACCTCTCACTGTGCCACATTGAATACCTAGGACACCCATTTAAGGTGATTGTCAAAAAAAAAAGAGGCGACATTAAGAACTTTTTTTTAAAAACGCAATGAGTGGTTAGGATCTAGGTAATGCCCTGGAATGTGGTGGAGGCAGATTCAATTATGGTTTTCAAAAGGGAATTGGATAATTATCCAAAGGGAAAAAAATCTGCAAGGCTATAGGGAATAGGCAAGGAAGTGGGACTAGCCGAGTAGCTTTGAGAGAGCTGGCATGGACACTTAGGGCCGAATGGCCTCCTTCTGTTTTGTAACCATTGTATGATTCCATCTTCCACTTTTGCCCACCCACAATCTATCAATGACCCTTTGCAATTTTCCACTCATGTAAACTACTTACTGTGCCCCTAAATTGGTATCGACTCAAGCCTTTTCACTTCTCCCAGTTTGCGAGAAAGTTTGCCATTATAACCACTCTGTTTTTGAAACAAGTTTCTCTGATCTGTGTTTTTTTATCCCACTACTTTATCACTGCTACAGGAGGTTTGTAGCCAGCTCCCACCGAAGTCTTAGATCTTTATCTGTTCATCAATTCTACCTGCAGAGTTTCTACTGCCTGATCACCCTTACTGATTTCCTCTCTAACGCTGTAATATTGTCCTTTATCAACAACTTGTATTTATATAAACGCCTTTATCAGAAAACATTCCGAGGCTACTCACAGGAGTGTTGTATAGCAAAACTTAACATCGAGCTGCATAAGATCTTACAGCAGATGACCAAAGGCTTAGTCAAAGAATTAGGTTTTAAGAAGCATCTTAAGGAAGAAAGATAGGTCGTGAGGTGGAGGGGTTCAGGGAGGGAATTCGAGAGCTTAGGGCCTTGGCAGCTGAAGGCATGGCCACAAATGGTGGAGCGTTTAAAAATGGGGATACTCATGGGCACAGAATTAGAGAGCACAGATATCTCAGAAGGTTATGGGGCTGTGGAGGAGATTACAGAGATAGGGAGGGAAAAGGGCATGGAGAAATTTGTAAACAAGGATGAGAAATTTTAAAATTGTGGTGTTGCTTTACCAGGAGTGATAGATGAGTGGGACTTGGTATATGTAAAGGACATAAACAGTAGAGTTTTGGATGACCTCAAGTTCAATATAGATACACCACCTCCTTTTCCGGTATCCTTAGCCTTCCTAAATATAACAGATTATAAGGTCTTAATCTCCCAGTCAAGCCAAGCTCATAGCCTGCTGTCTATGTCCTTCTAGGCTATAGAGGTCGCAGGTTTGGAAGATGTTGTCAAAGACAACTTGGCTTCGCTATCATACGTTCTTCAAATCTTTACGCTATTTTAGTTTATGCCCTTCCCCTTTTTATTGGTATAAACTCCTTTCAACAGCCATATTTATCCTCTTCGCCAGGACTTTGGTCCCAGCTTGGTTTAGGCGTATGCTGTCTCAATGGCACAGCTCCTTTCTGTCCCATCATTGGTACTAGTGTCCCATGAAATGGAATCCCTCTTTCACAGTGATAGCCACTATGTCACAACCATTAAGTTGAATTTGAGCTTCCGATTCACTTGTTTTATTCCTTAAGCTACAGGCATCACTGTAAAGAACTGTTTGGACAACAGGCCCTCTCCTGCAGCTGTTTTTCCCATGTGTTTTAACTTATCACACTCCTTACTTTTCATTAGTCCTGTTATATGTTCTATTCATTCACATGAGGCGGGTGTCACTGGCAAGGCCCACATTTACTGTCCATCCCAAATTTCCCTAGACAAGGTGGTGGTGGGTCTTTGAGAATCACTGCAATATATGTAGTGTAGGTACATCCACAGTCAAAGAACAAAAAAGATGATAATTACAGCACAGGAACAGGCCCTTCGGCCCTCCAAGCCTGCGCCGATCCAGATCCTCTATCTAAACCTGTCGCCTATTTTCTAAGGGTCTGTATCTCTTTACTTCCTGCCCATTCATGTATCTGTCTAGATACATCTTAAAAGACGCTATCGTGCCCGCGTCTACCACCTCCGCTGGCAACGCGTTCCAGGCACCCACCACCCTCTGCGTAAAGAACTTTCCACGCATATCCCCCCTAAACTTTTCCCCTCTCACTTTGAACTCGTGACCCCTAGTAATTGAAACCCCCACTTTGGGAAAAAGCTTCTTGCTATCCACCTGTCTATACCTCTCATGATTTTGTACACCTCAATCAGCTCCCCCCTCAACCTCCGTCTTTCTAATGAAAATAATCCTAATCTACTCAACCTCTCTTCATAGCTAGCGCCCTCCATACCAGGCAACATCCTGGTGAACCTCCTCTGCACCCTCTCCAAAGCATCTACATCCTTTTGGTAATGTGGCGACCAGAACTGCACGCAGTATTCCAAATGTGGCCGAACCAAAGTCTTATACAACTGTAACATGACCTGCCAACCCTTATACTCAATACCCCGTCCGATGAAGGAAAGCATGGCGTATGCCTTCTTGACCACTCTACTGACCTGTGTTGCCACCTTCAGGGAACAATGGACCTGAACACCCAAATCTCTCTATACATCAATTTTCCCCAGGACTTTTCCATTTACTGTATAGTTCACTCTTGAATTGGATCTTCCAAAATGCATCACCTCGCATTTGTCCTGATTGAACTCCATCTGCCATTTCTCTGCCCAACTCTCCAATCTATCTATATTCTGCTGTATTCTCTGACAGTCCCCTTCACTATCTGCGACTCCACCAATCTTAGTGCCGTCTGCAAACTTGCTAATCAGACCACCTATACTTTCCTCCAAATCATTTACGTATATCACAAACGTGGTCCCAGCACGGATCCCTGTGGAACACCACTGTTATGTTAGGTAGGGAGTTCCAGGGTACTGACCCAGAGATGACGAGGGAATGGCAATATATTTCCAAGTCAGAATGGCGTGAGACTTGGTCTGAAATCAATAATCGTTGCAGTACAAAATTCACTACCCTCAGGAAGTAGAGATGTAGAAAGGAAAGAGCAAATCCCTTCAGCTATGTATCTGGACATGATACCCCCTCCTCCCTCCTCTGTTCTTGGGTAGAACAGGTGTGGTTTAAAAACTGTCTTAGATGCTGTGGGCTGTTGTTGGCTGAGATAACCAGCAACTGGGAGTTACACTGGGCTACTCCATAATTCTGAATGGAAGCTTACTTGCTTTTTCAACCACTTCCAAATAGCAAGATTGGATTTAAATTAATTAACATCCAAGCATGCCCCATGGTGGGTATACACGGGATGGCAGACACACACAAACTGATGTCAACCAGAGGATAGATTACACACTTAGAACACGAAACAACTCACAGATTCCGTTACACAATGCCTGTTTACAGAACACCAGTGATAGAGAGCCAGGATGAGTAATCAGTTCCTCTCCATAGCCACAGAATGCTGCACAATGACAACAGAGAGGACACTGGTCTGCAATTCCTTCACCCACACATAGAGCACATTTCAAATCAAAGAATTTGAGTGAAGACAAAGTTCTTCATCAGACAGAATGTCAAAGTCAGACACCCCACAGCCCTTCACATGCACCTCCAACTAATTAATTACGGTATCTGACAGCTCCTGAAATTTTAATACTACATTACATACACTGAGCCATACAGACCAAGATGTCAGATGAGGACTAGATTGGGACCTCTGCATCACTCCTCTCTCATATGCCAAGTTGTAATCTAACCAGTGACGCTCACTGAGATGAACAGTGTCTGAGCAGCCAGCATGAGCCACTTCAGAAGTAGAAAAGCATTGGTGGGTGGAGGGGGTAAAAAGCAGTGAAGTTCTGCTTTGTTCGAGGAAGCGCAGGATCTGGGGTGAAGTCCAGGAGAGGGGTAGCATGTAAGAAAGCTGAAGTGAAACAATAATTTGCAAATGGCAAACTGAGCAGGTGATGAATTTTGCTGCTATCAGGCACATGTAGCAAGGAAGGAGTTTACTTATACAAAATCAAAATACTACAGATGCTGGAAATCAAACAAAAACAGAACATGCTGGCAATACTCAGGACAGGCAGTATCTGGAGAGAAAAATAGAGTTAACATTTCAGGTCTGTGACCTTCCATCAGAACTGTCAAAAGCTAGAAGTACAATAGGTTTTGAACAAGTAAAAGTGGGGGGTGGGGGAAAGAAGAACAAAAGGGAAGGTCTGTGATGAGGTGGAAGGAAGGAGAGATTAAATGACAAAGGTTTCATGATGCAAAGCCGAAAAAAGTGGTACTGGTAACTGGAAAATTTCATCGACCTGGTTTCCAATTTCCACCCTTCTCACCTTCACATGGTCCATCTCCTATCTTGCCTTCCTTGACTTCCCTGTCTCCATTTCTGGAGACAGCCTATCAACCAATATATGGTATATTCCCATGGACTCCCACAGTTACCTGGACTACACTTCCTCACACCCTGTAAGGACTGTTCCAATCCCCCAGTTTCTCCAGCTCATCTGTTCAGAAGATGCAAACTTCCATACTTGTGCTTCCAATAGGTTTTCCTTTTTCCTCAACCAAGGACTCTGCACCACCCCTCCACCGTGGTTGATAGGGCCCTCGACCGTGTCCAACCTAATTCACTCATTTCTGCTCTCACCCCTTCCCCTCCCTCACAGAACCACAATAAGGTTCCCCTTGTCCTCACCTCCCACCACACCAGCGTCCGTATTCAACACATCATCCTCCGTTATTTGTGCTACCTCCAGCATGATGCCACCCCGTACCCTCCCCTTTCAGCAGTCTGAAGGCAGCGTTCCTTCCAGGACACCCTGGTCCTCTCCTCAGTCACCCCCAACACCTCCCCCTTTCTTATGGCACTTTTCCATGCAAGCGCAGGAGATGCAACACCTGACCTTGAATCACCTCCCTTCTCATCATCCAAAGCCCCAAACACTCCTTCCAGGTGAAACAGCGATTTACTTGTACTTTCAATTTAGTATCCTGCATTCACTGCTCACAATGGGTGACCACTTTGCGGAACACTTCCCTTCAGTTCGCAAGAGCTTCCCGTCACTTGTCATTTAAATTCTCTACCTTGCTCCCACTCTGACCTTCGTCCTTGGCCTATTAGTGTTCCAATGAAGCTCAACACAAGCTTAGGGAACAGCAACTCATCTTCTGACTGGGCACTTTACAGCCTTCTGGACTAAACATGGAGTTCAATAATTTTAAATCATAACCTATGTCCCCATTTTTTTCTTTTTTCATGTTTGTTTCAATGGGTCTTTCCCCTCATCATTTTCTTCTTAAACCCTTTGTGTTTGGACAGCCATTCACAACTCACCCAGACACACATTTTGTTTCTTCACTTGTTCCATTACCACTCCCTTTGGTTTTTTACGATGAAACCTTTCATCATTTAATCTGTCCTGGCCTCCACCCTATCAGACCTTTCCTTTTGTTCTTCCTGCCTCTCTCCTCTTTGACTTTCTCAAAACCTACTACATTTCTGATGAAAGGTCACAGACCTGAAACATTAACTCTGTTTTTCTCTCCACAGATGCTGCCAGACCTACTGAGTATTTCCAGCATTTTCTGTTTTTATTTCAGGTTACTTATCATTCCAACCAAGCAGCACTTTGCTTTACCTATTAGGTCAACTGAACCCAGAAAGTGTGGAAATTATGCCAATCACACACAAAGCACAAGATGGGCTCCCTCACCTGAGCTCTTGCCAACTCCACTGGCAGTGCAAGCTGGGAAGAGAAATAGACTGACAGTAAGTGAAGCACACATACAGAGAACAGCAGCGAGCACAAACGCTTGCATGAAAGCAACGGTCACTAAAATGTTCCATCTTCATGACTCACCACCAAATGTTATTAGCAGCTTTCAAACACCAAACGTAACACACACCTTCCTGAAAGTAGACCTTGGCATTCAGCACACAATACAGAGCATAACTCCACATCCACACCATTTATGCAGCTGTTGCACCTAGGCAAAGAGTGTGTTTCTGGACCCAAAAACAGTTTGGCTCGGTTTAAAATTTTAGGCTCCTCAGCATTGAGTATGCATCTAATACATTACCTACACACAGTACATCAGTTGGTATTGAGCACAGTGCATCTTAGATTGCTATCTTTGATATAACTCTCATTCTTTGCTTATTCAATCCCACTGGAACTTGGTTATTAAGAATTGGATGTCTTGATTTGAGGAAATGGCCCAAGGGGCACTGCAACTAGCCTCAGCATCCTAGGCAACAGAAGGGAAAGAAGCCACTCACCCATGATTGCTATCCAGAGAACTTTGCATGTGAGTTGCCTGATGAGGACAGGCAAACTCAGCTATGACGGCTGCCCCAATGCTTAAGTAGCCCATTAAACAATCGCTGACCATCCACTCCCCCTTGGAAGAGATACAAGAAGGATACTGACACATGCACGACTGTACCCTGGCATCTTCAGATGAGGGGAGGAAACAAATTTTTTTTTTTTTAAATACACAGGTTTGGCATTCTATAATAGCCATGTGTTTTGCCCTCACAGGCAAACACAAAGCTTTGTAGTTTGAATACCACCTGCCTTTTGGAGGTGGTGGCAGCAGCAGTGAAATTAATGATGCAATAAGGCAGGGAACAAAAAATATATTTCAAGTATTCCAGACTAAGGGTCAGAGATTTATACATGGAGATGAAACTACATTCAAAGACAGGATGATTGTGCCGATTGCAAGTACTTTAATTATACCTGAATCACTCAACCGTCATGTACAAATCACAACAGGCATTGGAGATTGTTCTGACTTCTTTCCAAGAGTAATCAGCTTCAGCAATCACAGCAAGGCAGTAACCTACGTGCATTCACAAAACACTATCTGCATGGGGACTACACGGAATAGAGTTGAGAGAAAACCCTTGCACAATGGCCCAAAAGACCACAGCACAAGTAGAGTGAGCTTTGACTGGTGTTTCTCTACCAGTGGAGGAGGCAGTGATACATTCCAGAAACCACTGGTACTTGGTTTACTGACTTAGCACAAAAAAATTTAAAAAGTACTTGGATATCTTCTTGAAGGGCTGTGACCTGTAGGGCTACAGACCCAGTGCAGGAAGGTGGGATTAGGCTGGGTAGCTTTTTGTCGACTAGCACGGGCACAATGGGCTGAATGACCTCCTTCTGGGTTATAAATTTTCTATGATTTCTACGTGTCATATCGGCAGGGTCTATCCATACAGAAAGTGATATTTTCTCTCAATAACAGTATGCAGCAGTGGGAAAATATTACCAATTTCCAAGACTTGATTTTTTGTGAATTCTGAGCTCAAGCAAAAGATGCAACACACTTGCCATTTTGGACACCTTGTTTCAGCATCAAGAACTCGCAAGTCACATCAAATTAATTCAGATTTAAGGTCGCTCCACTCTAGCTCACCATCGTACACCCCCCCAGCCTTATATTTAGAATAGAACCTCTGACAGGTTTAATTTATCACATCCACCATCCTGTCTTAAGGAGATTATTATTTAGCGCCAAATGAAGGATAGTTTTGTGCTGTGGGTCCATGTCCACAAGTAAACAGAATAAAGCTGCCTGGTATCTCCAGAATGTTGTCAGCAAGGCCAGAACATGAGCCAGGCTCATTTCACTGATTCTGCACATGGTCAATAATATCACACACCTTCAGTAACAATATACTTTACATTAGTATTTTAAATTTCTTATTGTGTTCAGCAATTATTACTTTCAAGGATTCATACTTTGTCACAATCTGATTATTAATGAGGCTTCCACTTTCTTGAAGTTATTGCACTGATTATTCCACACTGGAACCAGTCCACTTCAACGTCACCTCCCCCCATCTTCCCATCATGAAGAATCCACCTCAGCTTCACTGTAACCGTAACACATTTACATGGGTATAGGCAACACAATCTCACCTTCTCCTGCTCTGCAAGCAGGATGCGAGCCTGGTTATTCTCCGTTGAGGATATCAGAGAGTCATTCCTCTGTTCCATCAGCAAATTACTCTGCTCCACATACCTGCAAGAAGAGGGAGACAAATAAACAGGAAAGGGGAACACAAGTAAGTGAGAAAGAACCGGAAATGAGAATGAAGGCAGGGCAAAGTTTGAATTACCATGCTTGACAATTTTGATCAGTCAGACCCCATTTTTGGTCATAGTACACTATTTCAAATGTTTAAAGCACCAACTTATCAGACCTGACTTGCTGGACTGCCTAGTAATTTTGATCATTTGGAAATTAGCAGTAAATAAGCAGATATCACAGCAAATACAGTAATTTTGAAAAAGTCTGTCAATATACAAAAATGTAACAATTTGTACCCTCTCCCCCTTTTTCTCAGTTGTAGAGCCTTGGTCACACCCCAACTGGAGTAATGTGCTCAATTTTCAGCACCAAACCACAGATGTGTATTTGTCAGTCTTGCAGTGGATAGAACAAAGATTTGGTGGAATGACACTGGGGCTTAAAGTGTTAATTATAAAGGACAGCTTGGATAAGTCTGGCTTGTATTTCTTTACGTTTAGAAAGTCGAAGGGAGATCTAATAGAGTCTTTAAATTGACAAAGGGAATCAAGAAAGTATTTTCTCAGGTGGAGAAATCCACTGATCATTTAGGAGCAAAATCAGGAAGCACTTTTTCCACACAAAAGGGAGTGGAAATCTGGAGCTTTCTTCCCCAAAAAGCTGTTGAAGCTCAGTCAATTGAAATGTTCAAGACGGAGATCAATATATCTTTGTTAAATAAGGGTAGCAAGGAATATGGAGTGAAATGCAGGTAAATGGAGTGAGGTACAGATCAGGCACAAACTATCAAAATGGCAGAACAGTTTCAAAGGGCCAAATGGCCTACTCCTTTTCTATCAGCTGTGGCTCAGCACTCTCACTTCTGAGTCACAAGGTTTCCAGTTCAAGTCCCACTCCAGGACTTGAGTACAAATATCAAGTAATGAGGGAATGCTGCAATATCAGAGGTGTCATCTTTCGGATGAGATGTTAAAAGGAAGCCCCATCTGCTTGCTCAGGTGGATGTAAAAGATCCCATGGCACTATTTCAAACAAGAGCAGGAGAGTTATTCTTGGTGCCCTGGCCAATATTTATCCCTCAGTCAACAAAACAAAAACAAAACCAAACAGATCACCTGGTTATTATCCCATTGCTGTTTGAGAGAGTTTGCTGTGCGCTTCCTGTATTACTTCAGTGACTACACTTCACTGACTATAAAATGCTCTGAGACATCCAGTGGCCGTGAAAGGCACTATATAAATGCAACTCTTGCTTTTCTGTTCTTACGTTCGTAAAATGGCTGTTAACAGGTGTTAGTGCTTCAAAGAGCAGTGGACTAGACTCAATCTCCTATCCTGCTGAATTCTGATAGGATATGGAAGGTGGACCTTTGCTCCCAGTGACACTGCCACTGCTAGTCTACCCTACCGGTCCTGCAGATAGGATGCAGCATTCACTAGGGCCGCACAGCTTTGGTTTCCAGTCAGGGAATTCAACATCCGCATCACAAAGGTTTGTGGAATACACTGTGTCTCAGCATCATAGATGGAGACTAAGTTGAGGCACTTGAAAGCGAGAAGGATCATTACTTGGATAGCTAAGGATATGGATAAAGGGAATTAAAATATGATCAACGAAAATTAAATGGATTCAATGAGCCAAATGGTCTACTCACGTTCCAAAGACCCAAATACAACAGGCCTTAACCCTGAACCTCAGATGATTAACCCCTCATGCGCCAAAAGGTCGCCTTCGCTGCCAAACAAAATGGTATCATAGATGGGATCATAGATTAGGGCAGCTTGGAGTCTCCGCCATCTTGTTCTTAGAACAATTCAGTTAGTCCCATTCTTATGCTCCCTAAAAAAAAATTTCTCCTGCAAGTATTTATCCAATTCCCTTTTGAAGGCTACTATTGAATTTCTATCAATCACCTTATCAGGCACTGCCACTGCCCATTTCAGAATTGGGAGCAAAGTATGAAAAACAGGTTTTCATCGGCTGAACACAGCTTTTAAGCAGTGTGTCAAAACCAGCTGAAAGCCTAGACTTTCAAACTGACAAGGTTCCATCATACATGTGGACAGGCCAATCATGGATCTGTTTATACGTGCAATACAAGAGTCTGTCTAATCTATGAGTATACTCATCAACAGCACCTGTACAAGTAAGGCCGATACTGGAAGAGTTAATTATCACCAGATGCCTAAAAAAAAAACAAATATTAAGCTAGCCCACATCAACACAAGCTACATAGCACAAGAGGCAGCCATTCGGCCCACCGAGTCTGTGCCGGCTCTTTCAAACTGCAATCCAGTTAGTCCAATTACATTGCTCCCTACAATTTTTCCCTTCAAGCATTTACCCAATTCCCATTTGAAAGCTTCTACTGAATCTCTATCCAATTATCGCAGATGCCTAAAAAAGTATTAAATCCACACAGGCTTAAAAAAAAAAATCAGAGAACCACAACAAAAGGAGGCCATTTAGCCCATCCAATCTGTGCCAGATCTTCAAAGAGCAATCCCGTTCATCCCACCTCTGCTCTTTCCCCATATACCTGCAATTTTTCCTCCTTCAAGCACTGATTCACTTCCCTTTTGAAAGCGACTATTAAATCTATGTCCATCATACTATTGCACTATGTCACTATGCATTTTGGAGTTGGGAGCAAAATATTAAAAATTGATATTCATTGACTGAGGATAGTTTTATCGGGTTGCCATAAGTCAACTGAAAACCTTGACTCGATAACTGACATGGTTCCATCATAAATATGGACAGGTCCATCTCAGACATGTTTCACATGAAACATGGGAAGAGTTTGGTCTAGAAGTATACTCAACAGCAGCATCTGGACAAGAACAAAGAACAGTACAGCACAGGAACAGGCCATTCGGCCCTCCAAGCCTGCGCCGATCTTGATGCCTGCCTAAACTAAAACCTTCTGCACTTCCGAGGACTGTGTCCCTCTATTCCCATCCTATTCATGTATTTGTCAAGATGCCTCTTAAACATCGCTATCGTACCTGCTTCCGCTACCTCCCCCGCAGCAAGTTCCAGGCACTCACTACACACTGTGTAAAGAACTTGCCTCGCACATCCCCTCTAAACTTTGCCCCTCTCACCTCAAACCTATGTCCCCTGGTAACTGACTCTTCCACCCTGGAAAAAAGCTTCTGACTATCCACTCTGTCCATGCCGCTCATAACTTTGTAAACCTCTATCATGTCGCCCCTCCACCTCCGTCGTTCCAGTGAAAACAATCCGAGTTTATCCAACCTCTCCTCATAGCTAATGCTCTCCAGACCAGGCAACATCCTGGTAAACCTCTTCTGTACCCTCTCCAAAGCCTTTTGAGATTAGTACAGTCCACAAGGAGGTCATCCAGCCGTCGTGTCTGTGCTGCCTTTCTTACAGCAATCCAGTTAGGTCCACTCCACATTCAATCCCCCTTTGAAGACTAATGAATCTCTAACCACCACCCTATCAGACAGTGCCACTGTCCATTTGGAGTTAGGAACAAACTTTAAAAATGTATTTTCATTGACTAAAAAAACTTTTAGGGGTTGTTTTAAAAAATCAGTTGAAAGCCTAGATATTCAAAACTGACATGGTTCCATCATATATGTGGACATGGACATGTTCATACATGAACACAGGACAAGTCTGGTCAATAAATATACTCATTAACAGCACCTGGACAAGTCTGGCTGGCACAGGAAGGATTAATCATCACCAGATGTAAAAAAAAAATGCAATTAAGTCAACAAAAACCAACAAGTCCACTTCAACAGACTACCAGCAAGGCCATATTGATATAAACCAGCAAACTGACTCTTTGGATTTGAGCTGTCCAAGGTTCGAGGCACCCCAAGCTCTGCATAATTGTAGAGGATGGATGCTTGTTCCAAGTGGTGAAATGGAAGTTCTCCTCCCCCCCACCCCCATTACTTCAAGCACGAGCAATATAACGAATCTAAATAAATTGGCTCGTCTGATACCAAAGACTGATTTCTGTCTCAATCTATTCCTTTAACTTTCCTCACACTGTTCAGGGTCAAAGTTGTTTGATTTCTACCCCAGTACCTTTGGTTTCTCTGGATCAGGTCACTGATTTTCCCATTCTGTTCTTCAATCCGACTACTTTTGTCAAACACTTCCTGCTTCAGCCTCTCATTTTCCTGCGAAGGATCAGAGTGGATGAAAAAGGCAAACAAAGCACAGCAACATCACTAGCTAATGACGCACACCAGAAAATAGTGCAGGTGCTATTAATACTTCTAGTCAGAGTGCCACTGACCATTAGCATATATGCCAGAGCACAATAAAAGCTGTTCAGTGTTCAAGCACAACACCAGTATCGGGCTTCGTAACACATATAGGGTTGTGTTGGTGTCCAGTAATATATACACCAGGCGCAGCGCTAGTGTCATTAATGCACCCAGAACAGTGGTAGTGACTTACAATACAAACCAAGATACTGCCATTGCTGATTAAATATGCACAAAGTCCACAATGCAGAGTTCTCAGCACAACCTCTTCCTAACTCATTTAACATTGTGTTGTGGGCTACAACCTCAGTCGCTACGTTACATAAATCTTAACTGCAGGTGAGCTGGTTGAGGATGGGCTATATGGGAGGGGATAGAGATACATAGGGAGTTACAAATCATTTGCAGGGTACAGATAAGGGGGAAACAAATGGGGCACCACAGACACCACTGCTTCCACGTAGAATACCAATTTGCAAATGAGGCTTGTGCGATAAGTTTAATTTTAAATTGTTAGTTTAAGATTGTGAGTTACATAAAAGTCTGCAGAAAGGAGATTGTATGGATGCCACAAGAAAGAATAATAAGGTGACAAGAGCATGTCACAAAGGAATGACGACAATCCAAACATCAGCAGCTTTTCAGTATCAAGAAGTGCCAAATTCTCATGGTTTGGGCTTCCATTCTAAGCAACTGCCTAATAATTTGTGAGGACTCCATAATCCTCCCCGCATCTCATGGAAGGAGGAAGGCAGTTGGATATACACAGTTGACCAGGCCACAGGATGTCATAAGCTTGGAGCTTCCAAAAAAAAAAAACTCTATAGTATCTTCTCCACAAACCTAACAATGAGACACAGACTGCAGTTACCTGAATAATCCTTTGGATGTTATGCATGATCATGCTGGTTTCCATCGTTACCGATGAAATGCCAGGGATCGAGGGCCCGCTTGCATGTTTCTGCAAATCTTCCATCTGCAACATGCAAGGACAGACATCATTCTCCCAAAATGAGGCACAGTTTTTTTTCTTAAATCAGTTAGATCACTTTTACCCGTGGCCTCACATTCATGCTTTACGTTGCCATACCTCAAGCTCACATACCTGACTCCCACATCCAAACACATGTCGTCGATAGTCCCTATATCAGCATCAAGTGTCAGCAGCCCATTTGACCATGAAGGATGTCATAACCAAGCCCGATTCTCTCTTCATCCAGTGTTCTTTAAACTTATTAATTCTAAAGTTATGGACTTGGCAAGTTTAGTTTAGTTTAGAGATACAGCACTGAAACAGGCCCTTCGGCCCACCGAGTCTGTGCCGACCATCAACCACCCATTTATGCTAATCCTACACTAATCCCATATTCCTACCACATCCCCACTTGTCCCTATATTTCCCTATCACCTACCTATACTAGGGGCAATTTATAATGGCCAATTTACCTACCAACCTGCAAGTCTTTTGGCTTGTGGGAGGAAACCGGAAAACCTGGAGAAAACCCACACAGACACAGGGAGAACTTGCAAACTCCACACAGGCAGTACCCAGAATTGAACCCGGGTTGCTGGAGCTGTGAGGCTGCGGTGCTAACCACTAAAAGCAACATTTATTGTCCATGCCAAGAAAATTTGATCATCCATGGATAGACAGACTGCAGATGTAGGTTTATGTCTATACATGCTCACCCTCTCAGTTTTTTTTTAGTTGTTGACCCTGCAATCTGTAACAAGCCAGGCTGAAGATTCCAATATCAACTCACCTTAAGTGAAAGCTGGTCAATTTTATCTGATGCCTTGCTAATAGCCAATCGGATTTCAGTGTTATGCTGCCGTGCCTCTGTCATCATAAAGGAAGTGACATCACCAGCAGCTATAAAGCCAGAGGAGAAGAATCACAACAATGTACACCAAGGGTATTGAAATCTTTTTGCTTGGAGCGACCATTTATTTTTTCGCTATGACACTTTGCAGGTTATAAAATGCTGAACTTGCTCAATGTTAATTCGAGATCAAATTTACGTAATTTAATAAACCACACAACAGCATTCCATCTCCTCGCTAAAACCACAAACCACCCATTTAAATTTGCTGCTCCACTGAGAGCAGCGCAGGAGGGCAAGTCACTGGGGCTCGGTGTACCAGTTGGACATCAAGACCCCATAAACATAACGCCCATCAAGCAAAGTGCACAACACTACCTCACCCTTCACACCCCAACCGACTAGGCAATAAACACGAATCACAAGACTAAGTAATTGCAACAAAGCAGATTACACAAAGTAAAAGCAAAATACTGCGGATGCTGGAAATCTGAAACAAAAACAAGAAATGCTGGAATCACTCAGCAGGTCTGGCAGCATCTGTGGAAAGAGAAGCAGAGTTAATGTTTCGGGTCAGTGACCCTTCTTCCGAAACGTTAACTCTGCTTCTCTTTCCACAGATGCTGCCAGACCTGCTGAGTGATTCCAGCATTTCTTGTTTTTGTTTCAGATTACACAAAGCACTGGTTACTCAAACTCCAAACATAAAGGCTGACAGTTTAAACTTCATTCCAGAAGCCCACATGAACCAAAAAATGCAGCATGATCATCATAGATCCTGGTACAAACAACACTCATACCTTGGTAGTGTGGTGCCTGGGTTGGGAACATCGGTCCAACAGTTTGAATCTGCGTCTGGGCAGCATGGCCTTGTGGATAACTATAGGATATCCCTGTGTATGGCTGAATTAAAGATAAGAAAAATTGACTACAATTGTTTTTTTAAAAACATCAAATTTCCTTCATTTTCAAATCCACCTACCACAGCTGGGAACTCCATGACTTCTCCATTAGCTGGGCAGGCAGACACCTTTCCAACCGTTATAAAAGGATCAGGAATCAGTGAACATAGACTATAGGCTCATGCAAACAGGTAATTCCAGAGGCTGATTCACTAAAGTGAGTGAAGCCATAATCTGTGCTCTGGTAAGCTACAGCATGTGGCAATCAACAAAGCAACACAAGAAGGGGTTTGCCCAAAACCCAGGGATGGAGAGAAGGGCTGGCATAGAGACACTGTCCCCAATAATAATGATTTAAATGGAGTAGATATTTGCAGCATTAGGTGCTAGTTCCTCCCCATCTCTGTAACCTTCTTAAGCCTATAATCCTCGAGATCTCTGCCTTCCTCCAAGTCTGTCCTCTTGTGCATCCCTGATTTTTATCTCTCTACCAATGGTAACTGTGCATTCGGCTGTCTAGGCTCCAAGCTCTGGAATTATCTCCCGAAACACTCTGCTTTTCTCTCCTCCTTCAAGACGCTCCTTAAAGCCTAACTCTTCCATCAATCTTCTGCTCATCCTTCCTAGCATCTCCTTACATGGCTTGATGTCGATACTTGTGATATAGGCCCGGATTCTGCAGTTATGACGATGGTGAAACAGTCAGCATTCACCATCCTTACTCTGTGACACTGACAGCAACTTCTGGCATCTGCACACGTGTAGTTAAATGTAAATGCCAGAAGCTGCTGTCAGTGATTCCCCGTTCTTCCACAAGGTATGCTGTTTAAGTCCTCACAGATGGAAATTATAAATCATGTAATGCACATGAACTTTCACTTTTTATGCTATTATTCTCACTTGACATTATGCCTTGTTGAATGAGGTGTAACTAAGTCAATTATTGACCAACAGCTCTGGCCCTGAAGAACGAATTTTATATATGCGAAAAGTCAATTTCTTTCCATTCAATGATAAAAATTATAGTTTTAAAATAATTAAGTTTATTTATTTAGAGATACAGCACTGAAACAGGCCCTTCAGTCCACTGAGTCTGTGCCGACCAACAACCAGCCATTTATACTAACCCTGCACTAATCCCTTATTCCCTACCACCTACCTACACTAGGGGCAATTTACAATGGCCAATTTACCTACCAACCTGCAAGTCTTTGGCTGTGGGAGGAAACCGGAGCACCCGGCGAAAACCCACGCGGTCACAGGGAGAACTTGCAAACTCCGCACAGGCAGTACCCAGAATCGAAGCCGGGTCCCTGGAGCTGTGAGGCTGCGGTGCTAACCACTGCACCGCCCATAATCCCATATGTATGTTCCAATCTTGATTTTGATTGTGTGCGTCAGCTGTGGCTCATTTGGAAGCACTCTCGGCTTTGAATCACAAGGTTCCAGGTTCCAATGCAAGTTCTACTCCAGGGCTTGTACACAAAAATTAAGGCCGACACTCCAGTGCAGTACTAAGGGAGTGTTGCACTGTCGGAAGTGTCATCTTTCAGGTGAGATGCTAAAACGAGGCCCCATTTGCGTGCTCAGGTGGATGTAAAAGACCCCATGGCACTATTTCAAACAGCAGGTGAGTTACCCTTGTGTCCTGGCCAATATTTATTCCTCAATCAACATCACAAAAACAGATTAACTAGTCATTATTACATTGCTGTTTGTGGTGCACAACTTGGCTGCCACGTGTCCCGCATTACAACAGTGACTACACTTAAAAAGTACTTAGTTGGTTGTAAAGTGCTATATAAATGCAAGTTTTTTCTGTAAAATTCTAAAAATATGAATGATAAAACCTGCTTGTTACTTCCTGGTTTGCTGGCAGTGAGAATTCTTCATTGTGGTGTGTTGCTTAGTCAGCTGATAATTTTTTGATGCGGAGCTCGGGGTATGATTAACAAGTCATAAAGTGGTAACAGCACAAAAGCTCATTTGGGTGAATTCAACAGTTCAGTATCTGAAAACAGGCAGGAAACATTCTGGATGACTGCATGCTAATCGGGGACAAGCCTTGGAGTTCCAAATTACATAAAATTTGGGATCGACAAGTTTTTCCCCTTAACACCACTCACTCAAGCCCAAATTGATTTAAGATTTTGCAGTGTACCTGGAAAGACTGTCCACTGCCAGCCAATCCCTGTTGTGCAGACAGAGTGACTGGCATTAGTGCTGCAGAGGATGATGGGTGCATAGAAATTGGCACTGTTAATACAAAAAAGAACTTATATTAGAAACAGAAAATTGGAGATAATCCAGGAAAGTAACCATCTATAAGGAATAAGTACAGGAGTGGTTTAAAATGCAAAACTAAGTCAGCAAACTTCTGAGGAATAGCTGCCCAGTAGTGAGTGGGTGGCAACTGTGGAATGACTCAGCAACAGAAGACAAGGGATATCTCAGGTTCAATCTCCAGTCTGTCGAGAACTAGCAACTGTCACTTTAGCAATGGTAACTTTACAACAAACAAAGATGCCAAGTGAATCCCAAGGACATTTGAACCAAATAAGATTTGTATATGTCCCAATTGAAATTAACCCTACATGGATATACATCAAAACTTCAAATCATGATGAAATATGAAAGTGAACGGGCAATGAGAGGGTCAAAGCTAACTGAGCAGAAGTCTTACCTGGTGGTGGCTGCTGTGGAGGCAGATTATGAACAGGATGTGCAGTGTGCTGAACTGATGATGGGACAGGTGAAGGTGCAGCAAATGGGGCTCCCCGCAACGAATGATCCTGCGAGATTGATACAGAACATTCAGCAGATTGCGGATGATGGTCATCTAAACAAGAATAAATGCTCAACCATAATCACCTGAACCAGTCCACAACAACTCATTATTCCCCAAAGTATGAAGTGCGAAGATGACATCTGATGCATGAAGATACAGGTTGAAAAGATGAACGAATTGGGACCTCCTTACATCTTAAATAATTTTTTGTAATTGGATAAAATAAGGATTTTGATTCTAAGTTTTCAAATTGGGCTGCAAAGAGATAGAGACAGGTTAAGTGAGTTGGCAACAAGATGGAAAATGGAGTATAATGTAGGGAAGTGTGAAGTTGTTCATATTGTAAAAATAGAAAAGCAGAATTTTGTTTTAAAAAGGTGTGAAACTGGTAGGTGTTGATGTTCAGACAGACTTGGGGGTACTCGTACAAGGAATGCACAAAGTTAACATGCAGGTGCAGCAGGCTATTAGGAAGGCAAATGTCATGTTGGCCTTTGTTGCAAGGGGATTGGAGTACAGGAATAAAGAAGTCTTACTAAAACTGTCCAGGAACATACCTGGAATACTGTGTGCAGTTTTGGTCTCCACATTTAAGAAAGGATATATTTGCACTGGAGGCAGTGCAGTGAAGATTTACTAAACTGGTCCCTGGGATGTTGAGAGGACGAGTAAATTGGGCCTATAGTCTCTGGAGTTTAGAAGAATGAGAGGCGATCTACTTGAGACATACAAGATTCTGAAAGAGTTTGATAGGGTAGAAGCTGAGAGATTGTTCCCACTGGTCTGGGAATCTAGAACATGGGAACACAGTCTCAGCGTAAGGGGTCAATTATTCAGGACTGAGATGAGGAGAAATTACGACGCTCATGGGGTAGTGAATCTTTGGAATTTTCTACCCAAGGGTTGTGGATGCTCCATCATTGAATACATTTAAGGCTGGGATAGATAGATTTTTGGTCTCACTGGGAATCAAGGGATACAGGGAGCGGGCAGGAAAGTGGAACTGAAGCCCAAGATCAGCCATGATCATACTGAATGGCGGAGCAGGCTCAATGGGCCAAATGGTCGACCTCTGCTCCTATTTAATGTGTTCTTGTGTTCTAATCACCTGGGATCAAGTATTCCATACAACTTGAATTTATTTAGCACCTTTAAAATGTAGAATTGCACTTCAGAGGCATAACCAAAAAATGAAACACGAAGCCAAATAGGGGCTTATAGGAAGGGTGAACAAAAGTTTAGTCAGAGGGCTAAAAAAGGGTCTTCAAAAAGAGGGAGGCGAAGAAGCATAAGTATTTAGACAAAGAATTTCAGAGAGTGAGTGACCTTGGTGACTAAAAGCATGGCTACTAGACATGGGGAAAAGAACTGAGGGGTGCACGCCAGGCAAGAGGTCAGTCAGTCAGAGAGTCTGGCATGGGGAGAGTGGGATGGTGGTTGTAGGGTTGGAGGAGATTGCAGACACTGTGAAGGTCAAGGCCATAAAAGGGTTTTAAACACAAGAAGAATTTTAAATGAAACATTAGTGGACTGAAAGACAAGGAGGACAGGGGTGATAGGCGAGTGGGACTTGATGCAGGGTAGTACTTCGGCAGCAGAGTTTAGCATGAAATTTAAGGGTGGAGCATGGAGACCAACCAGGAGAGCACTGAAATAGAGTCCAGAGGATAGAAGGTGAGGGTTGCAGCAACAGATGGGCTGAGGTATGCGTGGAGGTGAGCGATCGAGATGGTAGTAGGCAGACTTTGTGATGGAGAGATGAGGTTGGAAACTTAGCAGGGCGGCCAAATAGAACACCACGGTTGTGAACAAACTGAGCCTGAGACAGCACCTGGGGAGAGATGGAATTGGTGCTAAGAGTGTGGAGCTTGTGGCGAAGGGTGTAGATGATGGCTTCAGCATCCCAGTCTTTAGCTAGAAAAAGAAGCCTTATGACAATCTATCAAACTTTGTCACATATGCAAAACCATGTTAAAAAGCTTGGGGGAATGCCAGTTATTGAACATTGGGTGCTTCTGACCTGAAACCAAAATTTACAATTTGCAAAGTTCCCTGACCACAGAACAATTAAACTCAGTGACTTGAATTTGCATTTATGGCCTTAAAAAAAAGACATAGCTCCACCTTCATAGAATATTGTACACTATTTGCTAAAACATCATCCCATTTACCATGAACAACATCCGAAGAGATGCCTTAGTATATAAAAAAAAAATGTTGTTCAATGATCCACATTTGCTTTTGTGTAGCTGGTCTCGTCTTTCAGAGTTTAGGACAGAGGGTTAGTGGAATGTGTTGATACTTTCATTGAAGTCCTCACAGTTAACCATTAATTTAAATCATGTATAAATTGCTGTGCATCTGTTTTATTTATGATAATCAGGTGTAAATGATAAACTGTCGTGAACATATCAGAGTTGTTAATCCCTCAGGAAAAACAGTAATAAAACCATGAATTGCATAATAGAGCAGATACAAGGGAACAGTAATCTCATCTAGGTGCCCACTCCCACTATTTAGGATACCACCTAAATTCCAATAACATACACAAAAGAGAACTATTCAATCCTCAATTAGATTAGTTTTACAAATTCCTAAGTGGTTAAGAATGGCATTTGCTGCAGTACATCAGGTGGGCCCTTACTCATTTTGGGCTTACAACTAAACAGAACAAAATTAACTCAATGCAGAAAGTAGATCAATTTCAACACTACCGTACAGAGAACTATACATAGCAAAATAAAAGTGTGGGCCTTGCTCATTTTTTTTTTTACCTCAAACTCCGAGTCACTGGAGTCAGGCTGTGCAGAGAGGGCTCCTGTGAGAAATGGCATTGGTTGGCCCATCTTCGCCATTCGAGAAATCAATTTGGCTTTAGTGGTGTCTGGATTCTAGAAAAAAGGGAGAATAATTGCCTATAACTATATTTAAAAAAAGCAAGGAAATGTTAACTCACTGAATTCCCCTCTATTTCAGGGAGTGGACGCAATAGTTGAGAGCTGAAGGATAGAGTTCAATTTGTTACTGTAATTATAAAAGTGGCATGGGTGGGCCTCAAAGTCTTTAAGCTTCATAAACACTGCAGCATATCAAAGTCCTGCACTATGAAGCAGTTGATCATACATTCACATCTACAACTCTCCATGTGCCAAGTTCCCATTTTCAGTCATGTTATATTACAAAAAGGCCACAGGGGAAGAATTAGAGCTGGGTGCATCTCTTCCACACATTACTGATGATCAACTGTAACAGAGACCAGGAACTAGTTGCCTGCTTGCTTTTCCAAATAAGGAATCTGACAGGAAATAAAAGCAAATGAGAGGGCAAGAGAATCTCAATGGCCAAAAGGAAAAAGCAAAAGAAAACTGAATAGCAGGCAGAGGTCACAGTTCAACAACTGCAAGCAGAATTCATACTTACTGCCAACATATCACTTAGTGAATTGGACTTGGCCCGTACAACATGCTCCCTGAAAAGCATGAAAAATAGGAATGTAATCAGGTTTATTAACAGCTTTTTAAAGATGAGCCCCTTACCCTGACTGAATTCCAAAAACATCCAAAAATCTCCTTTCCCAAATAAACCAGACGGAGAGCTGGGATGTTAGGTACAGAAATTCATGCTAAGTCTCAAAAAAACCCCACTACGATTTTACCAAATGCATGCAAAACAGAGGCTGGGGTGTGCAGCCAAGAGAAGTTATACACTGAGGCAGACAATCCTTATGGGACTCTATTCAACATCAGACATGGGTATGGAGGACACAAAGTACAGGCCAAACAGCTAAGCCACTGCATCCTAGCAGAGGTGCTAAACTATAGCACTGTCAAATCAAGCATTTCATTGCACTAATCATCTCCAACACAGGTTTCTGGCGAAAAACATTAAATACTCGTGGTTTGAACCAAGAACAATTGTTTTTTTTTAAATTAATCACAGGATGTGGGCCTTGCTGCCAAGAGCAGCATTTATTACTCTCCCTATTTGTCTTTGAGAAGGTGGTGGCGACTTATTTTCTTGACAACCGAGTGGCTTGCAAGACCATTTCAGAGGGCAGTTAAGAAACATCCACATTGTTGTGGGTCTGGAGTCACACATAGGCCAGACTAGGCAAGGACATCAGATTTCCTTCCTTGAAAGACTTTAGCGAACCAGATGGGTTTTTACGGCAATCCTGTAGTTAAATGGTTGCCATTACTGATACAAGCTTTTTATTCCAAATTTATTTAATGAACTGAATTTAAATTCCCCAGCTGCCAGGTTGGGATTTAAATTCATGCCCCTACAGCATTAGTCCAGGTCTCTGAATTACTCGTCCAGTAATATGCTGCTATTCCCAGATTTCAAGCTGGGTAAACCCCAAAAATCAGAACTGGGTGCCCATTCATCAAACTCTGCTCCACACTGTCAAATAAAAATATTACATTTGAAATGTAATTAACTCATTTAATAAAGCTATTGCTAGCTTCTTGGTTGAAAAGTTTGAAGCTCATTGCAAAGCAGGAAAAACACTAAACTTCAACCTGTTTACATCAAAAAGATGAGTGATCATCAGCCACCTCCAAAACCCCTGGGCAAATGCCCAGTCAAAAAGACATTTTGGGATGTTCAATGATTTGAACTGGAGAGATTTTTTGGTTTAAGGTACAATATTTTTTTTTGACACAAAGCCAGTATCAGTATTGAAGAGTCCAACTTTTTTTTTTTTAAATTGACAAACAGTTAAGCAACTGGAGTCACCCAAGACTAATGGGGGATTTAAATATGTATTTGCGCTGTCCGAAAGGAGATCAGCGAATGACGAAGTCTTATCATGTCAGTTTGGAGACAGTGGGGAAATTGTCAACGCACTCCAACATTTATAATATAACATTCACACATGGTATGTTAGAATGGCTGCAATTATGCCAGTTTAGAAGCGAATCAGCTAGCAGGAAGCCCAAACCCAAGTAATCGTTGAAAGTCTTGTTGACAGCTCAGGTAACCAACCCTAAATGGGGGTTAGAGGTCACGTCTGCCTTCTGTTCCAACTAAGAAACAAAAGGTATTCCACAGAGACAGTCTGCACCAGCAAAGGCTCAGATACAGAGAAAGTTCTCTCCTTTAACCTACTACCGACTATATTCTGAGAAATTACTGGTCAAAAGAGTGTATTTATGCTCTATTACTTTCCATGTCTGAGGAGTGTTGCAAAATAGGTTAGAATTCACCATAAATGTAACAGTTAAAACAATATTTCTAATATAAATAAGCTCTTGGTTTACAATCATGCTCATCATAAAAGCCATTAGTCCATCTATTGGAAGCTAGGAGCAATATAGGTGGGGGTAACTGCAAGCACATAGAATCCATAGTGTCCCAAAGTGTTTCAATGTTACACCTCTCCCTCACCACTCCACCATGCTATCACATGACTTTAATATTTAACAGTATGGGCAAAACCCTGGTCATAAAGAAGTTGAGGTCTACTTCTGTGAGATTGGTGATGCTAGAACAGTATCTAGTCCAAGCCCAAAATTCTTTTGAACAGACTTGGAAAACTCCAGTTTCAAACCCTGGTCTGTGCAGAGTTAGCTGACTAGAATCTGGACAGCACAACTTACTGCAGTACCCTTCAATATGGAGGGATAGTCAGTAAAGGTTCCCATTTCCTTTTGCTACCAAATGGCTCCAATTGGAAAGCTGTGTGTGGGGTGATGAGGATAGGATTGGGCTCAGTTAGAATGCCAATCATCTCAGCTCACGTGAAACTGACATTCCGATGAAGTACTGCAGTACTTGCTGCTGTCCATAGAACCTTACACCAGGGTAAGACAGAAAGCAATATTCGGGGTAGAATATCCAATAATGATGCGCACCGTAAAGACAGCCATCAGCTTCCACACTGTTTTTGCATAAAGTCAAGTCACCATTTTGCATTGTCAAACCCAAACCAGCGATGAGTGTTTGGAATCTAAGTAAATAACAAACAAACCATCCTCTGTTAACTTATCATCCAAACTAAAAGCAGGTGCCGTTTCTGGACAACTGCACTGTTACAGCCACATGGTGAAGTTTAGCTGGTTCCCACTGTTCAACGCCCACCTGACCACAGCAAGTGTTTTGCTATTAGGGTTTAATCCCTTTGTATTTTATTTGTCAAATAAACAGACAGCAACAGGTTTTGTTGTAGGTTTTAAACAGAAAATCAATTCACACACACACACAACCACCCCCCTTCCCCCTCCAGATGCTGCCTTTTTCTTTTGGTGTCCCTTGTAAGATTATTAGGTTACTAAAAGTTACTAACCAGCGTACTAATTGTTAAAAGCCAGCTATCATAAACTAACATTTAGCTTTATTAGCCTTCTTTTTAGTATGGTTAAAGTAGAAAAACTTAGGAATAGGGCACAGTATAGACAAGATGTCAAGGCAGAGGGATCCTGGGAGATGTCGTTTTAAAATGCTTACTTGCAGTACAAGGGTGAGACCTTGAGAGCAGACAGTGAAATCAGCTTCTGTGTAATTTGCCTTGTAACGACAGAAGGAACCTCGAAATGTAAAAGCATTGAGATAAAGTAGTCAACACAAAGGGGTACTACTTGTGCAAATCCAAAAGGTTCGCAACCATCACAAAATGATTCTTGGTTGGCTAAGAAAGGCATCCTTTAATACAAGACTAATCACTGATTGGGAGAGGGAGGGTTAACTGGAGAGCTGCCAGGATAAAAGAAGTCCTGTCTTTGATACTGTACGGCAGAGAATTTTCGAACAAGAGAAGAGAGAGTGACCGACAAGGAAAACTTGAAGACCAAAAGCTGCAAGCGAAAGAGTTGTGCGCTCTGCCGTCCAGTCTCAAAGGGTAGTATCTGGGTTAAACTGTTAATTACTGCCTGAGTTTGAGACTATGGTTTAACTGAAAACTTAAACTCAATAAAGTCTACTCATAAGCTTTGTGCTGCTAAGTCTGTTCCCACCTCAGAAGGGGGTATAAAACACCCATATCTTAACAAATCCCACATTCTGGCGAGCCAGATGGGACTTGGCGCGTTGTGAACTCATTTTGGGAGAGGAAGGATCTCGAGTTCGCCAGTCTGGCCAACACATGTCTTGGGAGGATAAACCCTATTGGGGAGTGTAGAGACCTTAACGAACCCACAGTGATCCAAAGGCACTTATACAAGAATATATAAAGAGAATAAATAAAATCATGTTGTCTAAAGATGTTATACGGCTCTTCGAGCAGAAATACAAAGAGGTTAGAGAGTCCATTCAAGTTAAGATAGGCCAGAAGATGTTGAAGATAGAACAGGCAAAAAACCTTCTGTTTTTTTTGTATTCAGCAGATCCAAGAGACAACCACTCAGAAAGATAAGAGGTTGAGCGACTGAACCAACAGGTTCAAGATTTGGAGCTGTGCTACAATGGCAATATGTTGCTAACCTGAACGCTGGCACAGCCGTGATTGACACTCAGGAAAATAAAAGTCCGTTGAAACAGGAGGAGGGGAATGAGTGTTTAAGAAGAGATTTGGCAGATGCTGGGGGGCACTCAGAGAAGTGATGAGTAGATCACTCTCTCTGCCACCTTCAAATTTACGAATTGCAGGGAAAATTAGGGAGACAACAGGCAAGTGTGTCTGCAGTAATGGAGGGAGGCACTGTCCCAGCCTCCTACGAGGAGGGTGGTTGGAATGTAGATTGGAGAGCTGGAGTGGGAAGGTGAGAGTTTTCAGATTGAGGAAAGAGGGACAACTTAAACAAGATGCATTTAGTGAAATTTAAAGTGAGTAAAATAAAGTTACTGCGTCTTTTGTTTGAATGTGTGAATGTTGGAAGCTTCCACAAATGAATGTCCTTATCTGTAGCTTGTGTTCTGTAGAATGGTCATTAACTCTTTGTAATCTGGCTTTAATGTTGAAAACATGAGTCTGTTACTTGTTCTATTATTGCTATATTTCAGAGTCATATTTTGATTGTGAACTAATTGAACCTGTGTGTTCCTTGGGCTCAGACCAGGGAATTTAACAGAGATTTTTGGTACTTTGAATTCATAACCAATTACAGGAATAAATTTTTCTAAGTTGTTTGGAATTAAGAAAGTGTGAATGTGATTGTTGAGTGTGTTCATTTCAATTTGGGATCGTGTACCCAGAAATGGGATCTAAAAGTTGAATTACATTTTAAATTAAAAATGCTGTATTTTTTTATTTTTATTTAAAAAGTTGGTTTTGCAACTGTGAAAAGGCAATGAACAATTTTGTAAGAGATAAGCTTCAGCCTTGAAGGCCTGAAGATGCCTGGCAGAAATCAAATTTGAAGTTTGAAAACACTGCTTTAATTGGACCAAAGTTTAAAATCTGCTATTGCTTTTTTGCAGTTTAAATTAAAGACATGTCTTACTGACTGTTTTTAAGTAGCAAACGTCAGGATTTGGATATTGGTTTACGGGAAAGAATGGATAAATAAAAGGAGATTACAGGAATGATGTCTTCCTTTTTCCTCAACCGAGGATCCCCCCCACCCCCCACACTCACTGTGGTTGACAGGGCCCTCAACCGTGTCCAGCCCATTTCCCGCACCTCTACCCTCACCCTCCCTCCCAGAACCACTACTGGGTTCCCCTTGTCCTCACTTTCCACCCCATCAGCCTCCATATCCAAAAGGATCATCGTCCGTCATTTCTGCCACCTCCAGCGTGATGCCACTACCAAAGGCACCTTCCCCTGTCAACATTCCGAAGGGATCGTTCTCTCCGCGACACCCTGGTCCACTCCTCCATTACCCCCACCACCTCGCCCCCTTCCCACGGCACCTTTCCCTGCAAGCGCAGGAGGTGTAATACCTGCCCATTTACCTCCTCACTATCCAAAGCCCCAAACACTCCTTTCAGGAGAAGCAGCGATTTACTTGTACTTCTTTCAATGTAGTATACTGTATTCGCTGCTCACAATGTGGTCTCCTCTACATTGGGGAGACCAAACGCAGACTGGGTGACCGCTTTGCGGAACACCTCCGCTCAATCCGATAGCATGACCCCGAGCTTCCGGTTGCTTGCCATTTCAACACTCCCCCTTGCTCTCGTGCTCACATCTCGGTCCTGGGATTGCTGCAGTGTTCCAGTGAACACCAACGCAGGCTCGAGGAACAGCATCTCATTTACCGATTAGGTACGCTACAGCCTGCCGGACTGAGCATTGAGTTCAAATCATTTCAGAGCATGACGGGCCCCCCATTATACTTTTATCTTTAGTATTTTTTTCCTTTTACTTTTTGCGTTTATTTTATTTTAGTTTGTTTCTACTACGCCTACCCACTGTTTTTTTCATGTTTGTGCTTGTGGCTGTTCAGCTTTCAGTCCAGTAACAACCTCCCTGTACTAGTGCTTTGTCTTTCAGCATACCATGAACATATTGTTTGCCTTTGCTCTATGACCTCCTGGTCAGCTATTCTGTGAACCTGTCCTATCAATACCTTCTCATTTGTTATCTCTTGCCCTGCTTTACTTGCTTAAAATCTTTTACATTTATTATATCTGTCAGTTCTGAAGAAGGGTCACTGACCTGAATGAAACGTTGACTCTGCTTCTCTCTCCACAGATGCTGCCAGACCTGCTGAGTTTTTCCAGCACTTTGTTTTTATTATGGGAAAGATTCTGTCTGTTTAAAGTTTGTTTAAGAGGCTGGTGTTAAGTCTTGTTGTAAGAATGTTAAATAACGTTTTCTTTAGTTTTTTTGATTTTATTAGTCATTTGAAAAGGCGCCTGAAGAACAAGAAAATTACATAATTTACCTTTTCTTTTTTTAAAAAAAGCATGTGCTATTCTGTTCTGTATAGTTAAGAAGTCTGAATTAAGTTTGAATTAGGATTAACTGACCTGTTAAATTGGGAAAACTGGAATTTCATTAGCGGCCACAATAAACTTCCAAGAAATCATGTCAAGTTTTGAGAGAGTCTTTAATTCCAGATATAAGGCTCGTTCGTATAACATTTGCCTGTGTGGAGTTTGCAAGTTCTCCCTGTGTCTGCGTGGGTTTTCTCCGGGTGCTCCGGTTTCCTCCCACAAGCCAAAAGACTTGCAGGTTGATAGGTAAATTGGCCATTATAAATTGTCACTAGTATAGGTAGGTAGGGACAGGTGGGGATGTTTGGTAGGAATATGGGATTAGTGTAGGATTAGTATAAATGGGTGGTTGATGTTCGGCACAGACTCGGTGGGCCGAAGGGCCTGTTTCAGTGCTGTATCTCTAATCTAATCTAATTGGCAGTTTAGAACTTTAAATGTTGATTGCTATGATTTGGACTTTGGAATCATCATGATTATATCAAATAAAAATCCTTGGATTAGAAACCTCTGACAAAAGATGTTAAAATGTTTGGAAACAATGGAGGTTTAATCTAAATTGCTTTCTTCCCTGATGGAGATGTTTTCCTTTCAAGTTGACGATGTTAATTATTTTTGTTGTTTTAAAAGCCTAAGGATACCAAAAAGAATTGGGGTAAAAAACATTTATAATGGAGTTCAGTTCTTTTTCAATCAGAATTTTCTTTTCAAAAACTTTACGCATCAGGGAATGGAGACAAGCAAAGAAATTAACCCCACAGCAGCTGTTGATTTTCCATTTAATTCACCACACAATTGTTGCATTGCTGAGAGTAAAATTTATATATTGGGCATTATAAAATTTTAAATTCCTAAATTGACAGATATAATTGGACAAATTAACTCAATTGGCTCAGTGGCAGAACCACATGAGAACTGATGCCACAGCAAGAGATCCAGCAGCTTTAAGAATTTCAGAACGTATCTGCAGACATCAAATGTCACCGCATGGTCACAATTTAGATTAAAGGCTTTCCCTTTTCAAACACATTTGTTGTTTGTTATCTTCCGAGACAAAGTACTTGAGAAGGTGAGACAAGTCTTTAATGTAAAACACCATACAATACCACCAAGCCTGGGCATAAGACATTGGAATCGATTATCAAAATTAAATTGATATGAGTGGTTATTTCAAGAACTCAAAAGGGAATTTATTTTAAATTTAAGGGGATACTCAAATTAAAAAAAAAACGAAAAAAACAGTCTTGGTGGTTTTTTTTTAATGAACATCGAGAAACAAGGCTCTTTTGGATATAAATGGAACATTAACAAAGCCTATCACCACATAGTGATTGCACAATGGAGCCATGGCTACTTCACACCTTCTTTGCTTCAGAAGACATTCAATTCTGCAATTGACACCTCATAGCTTTGAAGATTTTCCTTTCTCCCTGTCAGACAGTTTGAATATTTTAATGAAAGCGCTTCCATTTTATAGTATTTTTGAGGACTCGTTTAAAATTGTGAAAATGGATTCATTTGAAAGACTGAAGAGATTTCATAGATGCTGGACTTTGGGATTTTTTTTTTTAAACAAAGGTCACTGGAAGGCCTTGAGATTTTGTTTAAAAACAACTCTTACCGGATGTCACATGTCTTAAGCTAAATAAACAGCAGGAGAATGGTGAATAGGGGGAGTTGTTTACAGAGAAGTGACATATCACGATTTATGGTGGTCAAGAGTTGGTTTTGTTTTGGATATTGTTTTCAGTCATTTGGGGGTAAGCCTGCTAACAGAAGCAATCAGCTCATCCTTTTTCCACCTCTGAGAACCCAGTGTGATAGCTGAAACCCCTGATGCCACATTTCTCCTGGAAGGCCTGTCAGATTAATCCTCAACATTGCCTGAAGAGAACTGCTCCAAAGATCCCAGCGACAGCCGCCTATGCATATTTGGGACGCCAGAATAAAAGGGACAACTGATATCATTCCATATCATCTTCTTTTCCTTCAACAATTAACAAGTATTTGACCAAAGTTTTTTTTTTGTGCGTCATTTTTGTAAAGAGAACTCTGCAGTGAAAATTTTATTTTTTCTCTAACTGGTGCATGTGTGTGTTGGGCTAATTTAGAAGGGAACTTTCATAGCTCAGTCTGTGTGTGAATCTTTACTGACTGTCTTGTTTTATAATAAATGAATAATTTTATTCTTTAAAAGAAACCTGGTTGGTGGATTTTATTCTGAAATAAAAAGAGTACATAATTGGCCATATCGGTAACTAGGTAAACATTTAAATAGATGCTGTGACCCATAGAGAAGTGGAACTAGAGAAAGACAGTGTACTCCTCCAGCCTTGGTTGTAACAATATACAAAGGCCAAGCCCTTTTTGCTTCAGCAGTCATTCTTCACTTTTTTTTTTTTAAGAAGGTCCATTTTTTAAAAAAAAATGGATTCAGCTTTTATAATTCTACAGATTTTGTCCATAATTTGCATAATCGCTCTTGTGTGACAGCATTGAAATAGGGACACGTGAGCTGTTTGAGTGCAGAATGACAGCTCAAACCATGCCATTTCCAACCACCCCAAGAGGAAAAAGCGCAGGCAGAGGAGACTTTCACTTTCTTAATGCCACAAGGAGTCCCAAGATAAAGCACTTCACTTAGCAACCACGCAAGGTAAATTCTAGCCAGCCGCTGGACTTCAATCGTCAAGTCAGAAGTTCTGTAATAATTCTATACCCTGTAAACTATAAAACATGAATAATGCAGCAACTCATTGATTTCTGGTAACAAGGCAGCTATTTAGTAATAATAATCCTGACCTGGTGTGACATCACATGCCCCCCAACCCAGCTGCCACAAGCTCTTATTGTGCCCACGAGCAGCAGAGATCAGGCTGGGGTGGCCCAGTTTCAGAACATCTGTACTTCTGTCCTCTTTGCATTGACAGAAAGGGAGAGGGGATGAAAAAAAGATAAATTACATACAATCAAGCTTTTAGACTGCATGAAATCACGGGTACAGAAACCCCAAAAGAACAGTTTTCTTTGTGGAAGCTTTCAGAAGTTAGGGTTGCCAAAGGAAAACATTTGAAAAGCACATGAGCCTGAATCCTAACATTTTGTGAAGTGTCCTTTCTCACACAGCCAGGTGCAGCAAGGGGTCAAAAAGGTACCCCCAGACTCAAGATAAAGAGTATAACTCTATCTATACTATAGAACATGTTAGTCAAATTATTAATAGGAAAACTAAGTCAGTGGCATAGAAAAAGCTGGGAGCTAGCAACATGCTACACCTTTCATACCCAGGCTTTGGAGGCACAGACACTGGCGCTGGGATTGAAGTTTCCATGGCCAGGCTTTCTATGCTGGGGGCTGGTGAAGAGGCAATCGAATCACGTGAGCCGATACTCTGCTTGTCAAACCCAGATTCTTTTGCAAATTTTACCTATGAGAGAGAGGAGAGTACTGAAGTGAAACTCATGGTACACAAATATCCAAACAACACCTCCTGCCCCTGCCCTCGACTTAATTAACTGGGAAAGCCATGACAGTCAAAATCAGTGTTCAGTCAGTCATCAGTACAAGTATGCAACAAGAAGCTGACATTTCAGCTGCCCCTGAAATGTAAGGATATATAAAATGAAATTCTTAGAGACAGGCCACACTATACCCAAAATAAGCCACAACACTAGTTTTCAAGAAAACCCCTTCTGTATCAATGTATATGCACCCACCCCATACTCACCATTACACTATTGCTCCATACTATCTATTGCTCACGCTTCAATCTGAACTGTTCCATTAACACAATCTTCTTCAACTGAAATCTCAATGGCAGGTCGCCAAAGTTGGTGTTAATTCCATGAAAGATGACCCAACCAGGGTGAAGGGAAAGACATTCAGACTCTGCATTCCCAAGATAGCTTGGACATGATTTAGTCTCACCCCAAAGAGGCGTTAAAACCCTATTTCAAGCCCCCAGTTATCCGACTGTCCGGTTACCCACCTTAGCTGGTACTCACCCTTTTAACCTCCACTTCAAAAACAAGCGTGGCATCAGGCGGAACACGGTTCGGTATTCCCTGTGATCCATATGCCAAACTTGGAGGTACGATCAACAGTCTCTTCCCATTTTTCTTCATTCCCAACATCCCAACCTCCCAGCCCTGCAAAATACAGCAGTTTCAAAGCTAAGCAAAAAATTTACAATAAATTAATGTGAAAATAAGGAGCTGGTATCAGTAAAAGTAACCATGAAGCTATTGGATTGTCGTTAAAAACCCAACATGTTCACCAATGTCCTTAAGGGAGGGAAAACAGCCGCCCACACCTGGTCTAGCCTATATGCTACTCCAACAATATGGTTGAAGACTTATAATTGCCCTCTATGTGACGTAGAATGGGGTGGTTTGCTATTGAAGAATGGGCAATAAATACCAGCCTTGCCAATGGGGCCCACATCCAGAGAATGAAAAGGGAGCATCTTAGAATAATGACCATAATACGAACTGAATTAGTTATCAGGTTTCAAAGGGGCGTGGGTGGTGGGGGAAAAGGAAGCATCACAAACCAAGGCTTTGGGTTTAAATGAGACTAACCTTGAAGGGATGAGGAAGATTTTGACAAGAAGAATGGGACAAACCATCACCAAAATTGGAATCCAATCAAGAAGGTAACTCGTGGATTACCAAACAAGTACAGTCCTCTTAAAAGGTAGCTTATGCAATGGTGGAGGAACATGGCAAAAATGAGGACTGGGAGGCTAACAGAAAGCAACAGAAAGGAGGCCAAGAAAATAAGATGGGAAAAATAAAGATGGCATCCTGGGTACCAGCTAAAGGCTTGTAGAAGTAGGCCAAGAAAAAGAAAGCGAGGAGGAAGTGAGACATTGAAGTTAGACTGAGTTACAACACGAGCAAAGTCCGTGGCAGGATTTCCAATCATCATTTTTGCTTTAATCTTCATTGGTCATAACACTAAAGCTAGAAATTAGTTTCGGGACAAAAGATACCAACATTAATACACAAACAAGAAAATTGTACTAGATAAACGACTGGGATTGAAAACAGACAAGTATCTGGGCCCAGACAGTTTCCACCCAAAGCTACTTCAAAAAGTCATTCAATTCGAGGCCCCAAGATTGGGTGGTAGCAAAAGTCATACCTTAAGCCGCAAAAAAGACAAAAGGGACATGCCAAGTAACTGAATGCGAGGTGAGACTATATTCAGAGTGGGAATTCCTTCTAGATCCATGAAGTCAAAGGGAACAAAAAAAAAAAATCAGACAATGCACACAGAATCTGGCAGTCAAGGTCCCCCAACAGCAGCAGCGATGGAAAAATACGCTTTCTACACCAAGAACAACGTGAGGGAGGCACCTGCCAGGTTGGACAGTGCCCTGCCAACATTTAGAGATAAGAAAAACTGGAGGATGACAAAAAACACTACTCTGCACTTGTTACAAGACACCCTAACAATATTCAAAATTGCAACTTGATCCAGTATATGGGCAAGAGGCTACTACTTTACAATGCACTTTCATTGCTTTATGTGCTTACTAAGATTACAGTCTGCTTTCACAATCCCACAACTGTATCAAATCCCTTCATACCCATGCCCCACCACCATCCCCCAAAACTGAGCCCGTCCACCCACATCTCGTCCTGTCCACAGACGCCTGGGCCTACCTTTCTCAGGTTAAACATTTAATGTTAACTCCCTATAAAATAAACAGATGTCAGTACAATGGAAGTAGCTGATTTGAGTAGCTGGTGAGTGGTTATTCAGTCTTAAGTTTATTTAAGTCAATTAATACGAACATACGAATTAGAAGTTGGCGGCCACTTGGCCCCTCGAGCCTACTTTGCCATTCAATAAGATCGTGGCCGATCTGATTGTAAAGTCAACTCCACATCCCCGCCTACCCCCTATAACCTTTCACCCCCTTGCTTATCAAGAATCTACCTCTCTCTTAGAAACAAACATTCAAAGACTCTGCTTCCACCACCTTTTGAGGAAGAGTTCCAAAGACTCACGACCCTCAGAGAAAAAATTTAGTCATAGAGAGATACAGCACCGAAACAGGCCCTTCGACCCAACGAGTCCGCGCCGACCATCAACCACTCATTACATTAATCCCATTTTCCCTCTCACATCCCCACCTTTCCCTCAATTCTCCTATCACCTACCTACACTAGGGACAATTTTTACAATGGCCAATTTACCTATCAACCCGCAAGTCTTTGGCATGTGGTAAGAAACCGGAGTATCCGGAGAAAACCCACGCGGTTACAGGGAGAACTTGCAAACTCCGCACAGGAAGTACCCAGAACCGAACCCAGGTCGCTGAAGCTGTGAGGCTGCGGCGCTAGCCACTGCGCCGCCCTCATCTCTCCTCATCTCTGTCTTAAATGGGCAACCCGTTATTTTTAAACAGTGACCCCCAGCTCCAGATTCTCCTATAGGAAACATCCTTTCCAAATCCACCCTGTCAAGACTCCTCAGAATCTTATAGGTTTCAATCAAATTGCCTCTTACTCTTCTAAACTTCATCGGATACAAGCCTAGCCTGGCCAATCTTTCCTCATAAGACAACCCGCCCATTCCAGATAGGCTGCGTTTGCTGACAACGCAACCACTAAGTGGCGCAGTACTAGCACATGCACAAATGCAGCCTCTTCCACTGAAACGTCACTGTCTGCGATGTTCATGTAGCTGCCAGGATTAAAGATGGCACTGCTCAATTTATCAACCCAAAAATCCCCTCAAAGGTTGCCATTGCCGCATCCATCCCACCCCCAACAGTCCCCCACTCCCTCCTGCTACTGATTCTTTTCCATCATTTCTTGGATGCCTTCTGTTCAACTGTTTTGTTTTTTTTTGACAAAAACCGATTATCTCTGGTACTATACAGCCATTGAAATTTGCAATGAAAAGCAACTTTCTATAGGACGGTAAAATCAACATTTACTCTGCGAAGTTCATGGAGGAAATAACTCTGAATTTCTGCCCACCCTGCCTCCATTCCGCAATCTCCCAATCCATAAATTCACACTTGCTACAGCCTCGCCTCCCACCCCACCCCCCAACCAGCCGCTTGCTCCAGACCTCGCCACTGCTCCCCTCCTTCCCTGCCCCTCGACCACGAAGTGTGACAGGACGACGTAGGAGCGGGTGGCCAAGAGGAGGGAAGCGGTGCGGCCTAGAGCTAGCGGCTGCATGGTGGGGTGGGTGGGGGGGGATGGAGGGAAGCAGCGAGGAGCGGGGAACAATTGGCTGAGGGGAGTGGGGGAGCAGTGCTGAGGTCTGGATTAAGTAGCTGGGGGGGGGGGAAAGAGGGCAAGCGGCCGGTGGGGAACAGGGGAGAAAGCGTCGAGGCCTGGAACGAGTGGCAGAGTGGGGAGGAGGCAGGTGGGGCGGGAGAGTGTTGCTGAGTGGTGGGGGGGTGGGGGGGGAGCAGGAGAGGGCAGCGAGTAGCTGATGACATTTTCCCAAGCATGCGCTAATTAGCCCTGGCAAAACGTGGGCTGCACATGTGCAGCATCTCACTGAGAGCAGGAGACCTTTCGCACTAAAGCCTGGCTACCCAACCCGAACACGACTACATGTGTCGGGTTCAGATTGGGTCGAAATTCCGACTCCAGCATTCGGGCTCAGGTCGGGTCAGGCTGGACACTGCTTCCAGGAAGTCACGGGATCAGGCTTACCCATGATTCCCCACACTCCAGCTGCAGCAAGAGCCTGCTGCCGGAACAGATGAAGGGGATTTCGGTCGGGCGCGAAATAAAATTAAGGAGCTCGGGGTCAGGTCAGGTTCGGGTTGGCTGTGGTCATGTTGGGCCCGGGTCAGATTTTAATTTTATACCTGAGCCAGGCTTTAGTTTGCTCATGTACGCAGCTTGGACTGCGTTGTCAGGAGTCACTTTGCTCCAGATATTAGTCTAGTAGACCTTCTCTGAATTACTTCCAACGCATTTACCTCCTTCCTTAAATAAGGAGACCAATACTGTACACAGTACTATAATAAAAGCAAAATACTGCAGATGCTGGAAATCTGAAATAAAAGCAAGAAATGTTGGAAATACTCAGCATGTCTAGCAGCATCTGTGGAGAGAGAAGCAGAGGTAATGCTTCAGGTCAGTGACCCAGTGTACGAGGTCTGGAGCGAGCGGCTGTTTTGGGTGGGGGGGGGTGGAGAAAGCTTCGAGGCCTGGAGCGAGTGGTTGAGTGGGGACAGCGGCCAGGTTGGCGCTCCAGATGTCGTCTCACCAATGCCCTGTATAACTGGAGCATAACCTTCCTACTTTTGTAATCAATTACCCTCGCAATAAATGATAACATTGTTAACTTTCCTAATTGCTTGCTGTCACTGCATACTAACCTTTTATGATTCATGCACGAGGACACCCAGATCCCTCTGCATCTGAGCTCCTTCACCATTTAGATATGTTTCTCTTTTATTCTTCCTGCCAAAATGGACAATTTCACATTTTCCCACATTATGCTCCATTTGCCAGATCTTTGCCCACTGACTTAATCTATCTATATCCCTTTGTAGCCTCAAGTCCTCTTCAACACTAATCTAACAGAGGCATGGTAGGACATCTCAGTCCCGTGGAGAGCATATCCTGTTTCATGTGGGAGCTCCAAGACAGTTCTCATGTCCTGGACAACCACATACACAGGAAGTGTCAGCTGGAGCAGCTCAAGCTCCAGGTTTCGGAGCTTGAGCAGCAGCTGGCATCACTGTGGTGCATCCGCGATGCTGAGAGTTTCGTGGACAGCACATTTCTGGACGTGGTCACCCTACAGATTAAGTGTGCGCAGGCAGAGAGAGAATGGGTGACTGCCAAACAGTCGAGGATGTCCAGGAAGGGAGCGCAGGAGACCCATGAGTGCATCTCGCTCTCCAACCAGTATTCAGTTCTGAATACTGCTTACAGTGATGGTTCCTCTGGGGAATGCAGCAAGAGCCAAGTCTACGGTGGCCTCTGCTGTCTGGGGGGAGGGTGGGGGGACAGGAATGAAGATTGGGAAAACAATAGCAATAGGGGATTCTATAGTTAAGGCAACATACAGGTGTTTGTGACTGCAATCGTAAATTCAAGGTGGTGTGACGTCTTGGTCATGCCAGGATCAGGTTTGTCACTGAGCAGCTGCAGAGCAGTCTGAGGAGGGAGCCAGCAGTCGTAGTCCATATAGGTAGCAATGACCTAGGTCAAGATCCTGCAAGCAGATTTTTGGGAG